>NW_008654340.1:76929-80797 GCF_000695815.1 Acanthisitta chloris | reverse complement strand
ATTATTATTCGACATAAAAGAACAACAACAGCTCTAAGTCCTGAAACTCGCCCTGAAACTGCTAAAAGCATGCAGCAGAACTGTGCCTGGGCTTCTGAGAACAAAGCATGTCTTTTAATGACTTGAAAATCCATTTGTTATTGGTTCTTCATATCAAGTTAGGACCAAAAGTTACTACAGTACTACAGGAAATCAAGTTTGATTTTGTAATATAGTCAAATGAGTACTTTGGAGTGCCATGTCTAAGATCAATAAGGAAGCAGTAACTACATTTGCTGTCATATGATGATATTGATGTAAAAACATAATGGTCAAAATTATAAAATCAATTTCATAATTTAATCAGGAATGTTTATTGATACTATTAAATCTGAATTCAATAGCTCCTGATATGCAGTTAATTTCTTACCTGTCAGAAAAACATATTGAAATGTTCTTTCTTTCAAATGCTTGGAGTTAATTCAGTGAAAAAACAGCAGCAACCTGTGGCTGGAATGGGCAGAGGCTGGTTGTTAGATGGGGAGATGGGTGGAACTTTCCTAGTGGTTTATATGAAATGTTTTAAGTTTAGCAGATCACTTGTGTTTCATGTATCCATGCATGTATTTGTATAATGTAACTTGGCAATAACAGTGCCAAGAACTGCAGTGTCACAGCATAAATCCTGACCCTAGTGGAGGCAGTGGAAACTTCACTGTCAAATTCAGCAGAGCCAGGTCTGGCTGTTGGCTAAAAGCTCCATGATTGACCTCCTACTCTGCAACTGCATGTGGGCAGGAGCAGAGATCTGAAATGGTGGGTCCAGGTTGCATTGTCTTCTTGTGCTGCATAACCCTGGGATTGTGTAGCTACTCCTCTGTGGTAGGCGCTGAAGATGGAAGTGAATGTGGATTTAAGGAACAAAACCACATGATTGCGTTTGCCTTTGCTCCTGCACCCCAATCTAGCCTATGTTTGCACTAAATCCTACAATGTGGTACGTGCTACAAAGGCAGTGGAGCAGGCAGGGATGGACACAGGACAGTGTGTGGGGCCAAAATTTGCAGGTGAGAGTAGCCTGGGGAGGGGGTGAAAGCCTGAGGTGAAAGAACGAAACAGGCAGTTTGGAGGTTGCTAGGTATGGATTGTATCTACCATGTGGCTAGGAAGTGTTTTGTGCTAGGTCTTTCTCTTCACAATGCTCCCATGAAGGAATCTCAGAGCACAGAGTAGAGGTATCATGAGGGCTAGAAAAGACACAACCCCACTGTAGAAATCAGAGGGTCACCACTAAGGTAGTTCTTTGGGAATAAGAGGGGAAAAAAGGAGGGTTCTTTTTTTTTTAAAAAAAAATAAACAAATAAATAAAATCAGAGATTGTTGTGTTATTGGAATTGACTGACTGAGAGAAGTTTTCATGGAGCACATGGGCCTAAAAGCTGGAGAAAGGGTAGGTAAGGCTGCCTAATTCTCTACAGACTGTATGTATAAATCCATTAATCTTAGGCAGCAATATTGAATATGCACTTCATTATTAGCAGAAACTGAGCTGACCCCTGGCTGGGTTATTTTAATGTATTTTTTCCATATGTTACTTCTGGTTTATAAATACTTATTTTTTAAAGGAGACTGACTGGTGAGACACCTTCTCTGTTATCAGAATAATTTTGCACTCTAAAGAAATTGATTTCTTTTATACTCCATGTAATATGTAAACCATAGTATCAATGTAAGTTATTGATGGAGTAATTTTTAAAAATTATTTTTATTTTTACATAGCCAATCAAGCATTAGCACTTCTTCTAGGGCAGAGAAAAAAAATGTTGTTTATCTTATTATGGTGGAAAGATATATTTCAATTCCTTGAAGTCAGTGTTAGTGTTGTGTATTTGTCACATACCAGGAACAGATCTAGGTATGCACAGGTTCATTTATACTGAGATTCACATTTCTCATGATTTCAAATCCTGTGTGAAGCTACTTTTAATAGGCCAGAAAGCAGCTCATTCCATGTCTCTAGGCTGACTGCAAACAAGACATGCTGCTAACAACGCGTTTCTGTGGCTTTCAAGGCACTCTGCAAAGATGGAGACCAGATTTGATAACTGGCACAGCACATTGTTGAGAATCAACGCTAATTATAGAGCTGATTTTCTGGTGAATAAAATGTAGCTCTGGTTATATTCTTAAGTGCAGCCATAACACTTAGCTGTGCTACAAGCTTTCTGCAGTCCCTAACCTGCAGAAGGTAGCTTAAATTTGAAAGTAGGTTTAGATTAAATGTTCAGAAGAAATTATTTACTGTGAGGGTGGTGAGGCACTGGAAGAGGTTGCCCAGAGAAGCAGTAGATGACTCATCCCTGGAGGTGTTCAAGGCCAGGTTGGATGGGGCTCTGAGTAACCTGGTCTAGTGAGAGGTGTCCCTGCCCATGGCAGGGGGTTGGAACTAGATGAGCTTTAAGGTCCCTTCAACCCAAGCCATTCTGTGAGTCTGTGAAACAGCCTGTCCATCAGATATGGTTCTTAGCACAGGTACACTGCTCAGTGGTTGTGAAAGAGAGGGACTTACCACACATATAAGTCTTTCTTTTTTTCCTTTTTGTAAAGTAGCAGGGACAATTCGGGAAGCCAACAATGAAATTCTCTGCTGTCATCTTATATTTCATTGTATTTATCAGTATGCAATCAAATAATCTTTTCTCCTTCCTACTCTAGACAATGATAGGAGCAAGCCTCAGCAACCTACCTGTTTCAAGGTTTGTGTAGTAAGGGTTTTTAATATGACAGGCAAGAAGATAGATGAGGCATTTTTCAAAGTGGAAGCAAATTTAAGTCACTAAATCACACACACAGAGCAAGAGTTCCTTTCTCTAACATTTCCAAGAATTCTTCAATGTCCTTGAAATGTGACCCTAGAATCTGATATCATGAAGATTTCTTTTTCCCTGTAGAATTACATGAAGGATTTATATTCAACTTAGTGAGTGAGACCATTTCTTGAGAATGTAGGCTCATTCTCCTTGATTTGTACAGGCTTGTTTTACAAGGACTTGAGCCTTTTGAAACCGTGTGTCGAAGTCTGCTCTGTGGAAGTGCCTGTTCACTCATCACCTAATGGAGGAAAACAAGAACTGCCAGAAGGTGCTTTTCGCCTCTGACACCTATTGGAGGATAGGATGAACCATCGTCAGAAAGCTCTCTCTTCCCATTATGGAAGGAGAGTAGAGGATGAAATTAGACACAATTCTGACTTTCGTATGGTTATAGAGAACCAAGTGATCATAGATTTTGGAAGCATGCAAATCCCAAAGTGTTGTAAGCTAGCAATAAATGAACTACAAAGTTGAGAAGATTCTGATACCTGTTAAAATGGGATTGTCTGTCTTAGCGTTTAGGGCTTTTCTATGAGATTTAACTGAGGATGTGCAACCAATTAGTTAAAGCTTAGACTACAGTCTAAATGAGGCTGAGGTATTTCTTGCTCAAATGTTGTTTGTTGGAGCGCTAATTGCATGTCTATACTTTAATTTTCCTTCAGCATAAATACTGTGTAAATCATAATGGTGTTCTGTAATGGAATTCAAGAAGGATTATTAACTGCTGTACTAATTTTGGATCAAACTGCATTTGAGAAATAGGAATGACAAGACTTCTTTTCCTAAGACAAGTAGCTGAGACCTTGATATCTGATTTGGAATACTTGTCTATATAACACATATCAGTAAAGCAATTTGTATCCAGTTTGTAGCTGAGAAACTGGCATATTTTATGGCTGATATAATTGATTTAGAAACTGACTTACCAGATTGTCCTATGCGTAGTAGAGAGGAATGGGGCTGCTGTACTGTGCCAGTGTGTGGGAATGGATACTTATTCTTGGAAATGTTCC
>NW_008654340.1:18624-76896 GCF_000695815.1 Acanthisitta chloris | reverse complement strand
TTAAGAGCCTGAATGAGGAATAAAAACTTAAGGAGATGGTGATGGATTGCTTAGCTCTTTTATTAAGACCTCATATGGTGCTGTATTCAATATAGGTTACCATTGTTTCCAAAAGTTGCAGTCATATCTGAGAAGGGACTGAATGAAAAGGGCTCTGAGATGAAACTAAGTCTAAAAGGAATATGGAGATTGGTGAAAAACTGTAGTCTTCTGAAGGAATAATTTATGTTTATTTATAAGCTATATAAGATCTTAAATCATATAGCTAAATCTGTACTTCTATCATGGTGTCATAAAGCTCATAAAAACTTTTGGTTGTTCTTCTACCATGAAAATGCAGTGCTGATGCATTTTGCTGTGAAATGTGGTAGACTGAGGTCATGGAGATATTATCAGATCTTTCAGCACCATGCATCCAGGCAAATAAAATGTGAAAATCAGTTTTCAAAGCCGAAATCTCTAAAATGTCACAACGGTTTCTGAGTTTTAAAGCTTGAAATTGCAGCTCTTAGTGAAATGCTTTGTGCTGCACTGTTAACATTTGTTAGGTGGCAGCAAAAAGGCCACTTAGAGCAATGAGGATAACTTTGTGATTGTTTTCATCTTCCATTAGTCTATGATAAAGTATGAAATTTGCCATTTAACCATAACTACCCCATTAGATCTGTTGTTTCTTCCTGCAGTTTATGTGGGACTCTGAATTCAGAGTGATGCTCATCTAGATGACAGTTCTTGGCCTAAAACAGATGATAAGATTCACCCAAGGAAAGCACGTAAGTGACTAGAGAGCACAAACATAGTATGTTTGGTCAGTGAGAAATTTGGTGATGTCAAAATGTTATACTGAGTATGCTGTGTGACCAAACAAGACAGACTGGCAAAGGAAAGTACCAAAAGCCTAAGAAGTTAATATCACCTCTGTTAAAAAGGAAAAAGAGAAATCACTTTATAATAGGGGAAAGGGGAAAGCCAGAATATGTAAATAGACAAAAGAATATTTAGTGTCCATCAATATGACTTGGCAGTGGTACTGTAGCTTAATCAGCTACAGAGTTTGCAAACATTCCCACAGCTAAACTGATGGCCAAGCCTAAAACAACTCAGGAGCTGAGCTGAGATATATATGTGAATACCTATGTGGGCTCATCTCTCCCTTCCTAAAACTAGGAAACACTCAAGATGACAATTTTTCAGGAAAGTCCTGAAACTTTTTTTGGAAGAGCTGGAAAAAAATGGCAAGAATATTTTGGTAGGGTGTTCAGTTTCTGGACCTGTAACATAAGAAGGTATAGCAGAAGAAATGTTAATGCAAGATTAGTCTGGCAGCCTTGATCCCAACAGAAAACAGAGGAAATATGATTCAAAAGATTGGCTTCAGTTTGGGGTTGACTTCTGAGTTCCTGGAGAGATTTTCCTCATCTAACATAAACACCTAGGAATTCATTCATCTAGGTCTTTAACTTAATCAGATAGTCTCTGTCTATAGCTGGTGGGAGAGAAATAATCACTTCCATGAATTGATGGATCTGTATTGTCCTTGACAACTATTTTAGGATCGGCTGAATCATACCCTGAAGGCACCTATCCCTCTCTGCTGGCTATAGGCAGCTTTGATAAGTAGAGTAGATTTAACATACCCAAGTTTTTGATGGCTCATGTGGATGCAGTGTGTCCTCCCACCATAACTCTAAGTCCATCTCTGATCCAACACATCTGCTTTTAATAATCCAAAGTAAAAAAAACCTCTCCCCTTCTTAAGTGTTCATATTAATTAGGTGTGAAAAATCGCTTTTTGGATCAGTTCACTAGCACTTCAAGGTTGTTTAACCACCTCTGAGTGACCTAAGGCGTGTTAACCACGATAGAGCAAGAGGGAAACAGAAGTGCCACTTTTTGAAGTATGAAAGAACAGGACTAAAACAGTTCCTTCTCCTTTGGTTTAATATTTGCTTTTGTTCATCTCTTGAACTTGAAAATTTCATCAAACAATCTGTCAGCACCTGTATGGTGAACAGAGCCCTTTAGCAGGAACAGTAAAAGGAAGCCATCAGGAATTGGCTCTGCTCGAAATTTTAAGCATATCATTCAAACTACTTACACAGGTAGGACTTCTCTTAATAGTCACTGAATGTGTGTGTATCTGTGAAAGGGGTTTTCCCTCTGTAATTTTATGAATGTGAGTAACCCAGCAGAAAGCAGCCACATTCAGGTGGCCTAAATTCTAGCTGTGTCTCCTTTCAGTGCAGAGAGCTAGACAGCATCAAAAACCAACTCAGATCAACATAAGATCCTGAGCAGGGAGCTGACTAGAGCTAGTTAATAGGAAACCCTAGGCAAAATAGTAAATTAGAAGACATTTCCAGAATATTTCTCATCTGGAACATGGCTAGAATAGTGTTTCAGAAATAAATAATGAAAAAAAATAAACGGTACTGGAGTTGTTAACCTGCACTCAGTGCTTTCTTGGATTCCACCAAAGGATGGGTTTAGTTCTTGATTCAAAGGAGTGACAGCAGCATCACAGTGTGAGAATCCTACAAATAGCCCATATTTGGTCTGCCTGTGCTTCAGGTACTGAAAATATGTTTTGAAAATGCTTTCTAAACCTGTGACAATGTGGATCTGTTTTGGTGAAGTATTTCCAAGACATCATTGCAGTAAATAATTGTAGTTTAAAAAACAGTTCATTGACTGAGGGTGGGGGGAAGGTTGCTTCTTTCCCTGGTGTTTCCTGTGTCTGCATACCATAAATCATAACACATTTCAGCAAGATGGCCAAATGATTTTGCTTCAGTTGAGGTTTGCTGAGCTTTTCTGTTTGGTAGGAAAGTACTTAGGATGACATTCCATTTCTCTTGCTTGGCGATTTAACAGTTTTTTGTCTTAAAGGGTACTAAACTTAGGTAATGCTGAGTTCCTCTTGTTGTGAACCTAAGATACTGATTTTTCTAGAAAAGGGCTTAAAATTGTGGCAGAACCAGGAGGTTCTGGTTCAGGCAAAATAAGCGCTTTGATTCAGCATGAGTTCAGGATCTTTGGGATAAAAGCCACCCAAAGGTCTAGATCAACTCATCTAGTCCTCTGCCCGGAGCAAGGCTGATTTCCGTCTTTCTGGATAGATGTTGAACTTGTTCTTACAAATCCCTAGTGCTGAAAACTTCATTGTGTGCTGTTCTTTGCCAGGCAATTTTACTCAATTCTGCACTCTTTGAATCAGAAACTTGCTGCTACTGTCTGACCTGAATCTCTCAGACGTTGTTTTATGCCTCTAGATTGTAGTTTATCCAACTTTGACATAAAAAAACAGATTAAGTTTCTCTTTCTGCCCCCTACAAATTCTCTGATTCGAAAGGTGGTCTTTATTGCTTTTTTGCTTGTGACTACTTGATTCCTCTTCGTCCAAAGTCAGAGCACTTCTCCTGTGAAGACAGAGGAAGCTGGGCTTGTCCAGCCTGGAGTAGGCTCCAGGGAGACCTTAGAGCTCCTTCCAGTATCTGTCATGCCCGGTGTTCCAGGCCGGAAGGGGCCGATCCTGGGGGAGGTTCGGGGTTGCATTGGTCCGCGGGGGGTGAGCAATTAGATTAGATATTAGGAAGAAATTCTTGACTGGGAGGCTGGCGAGGCACAGGAACAGGTTGTCCAGAGAAGCTGCAGATGCCCCGACCCTGAAAGTGTTCAAGTACAGGTTGGATAGGACTGTGAGCAACCTGGTCTTGTAGGCTGCATCTCTGCCCATGGCAGGGGGGTTGGAAGTAGATGAACTTTAATGTCACTTCCAATCCAGACCATTCTATGATTCTATTAATTCAGTATTAGATATTCAGTGTCAAGGTTGTTGAATCTCATTCATCTATGGCTGTCATGAAATTAAAGAACATTCCTGTCTCCTTATTTGTCTTTGCGAATTTAGTATTTTCCAGGCACAGAGAGATACCAAGACTTGATTCTGCTTTTTGCTGCTAAGAAAATGCAGTACTTTTCTAGAGGTCCAAAGAGAGATCTGGCAAAGATTTTTTCCTGCCTACCTACAGGTGAATCTCTGCCCAATAGGTTGAAGCATAGGCTTCTGCTCATAGAAATGCGATCCTTTAAGAGAAAGAGAAAACCGTGATCTGGTGTTCTGGTTTTGGGTTCTTATTTTCAGTTCCTTTTGATTGGCAAGAAATGAGTACATACTTTAATTACATCTGGCCTTTTTACAACATGACTAAGCTGTCTAACAGATGTCTGCTTTGGGTCTGAACAGCATGAACATATGACAGAGAAGCAAATAATAATCTTGAGGAGTTTCACCTCTCTTGTTTTCACACAGATTTGGTCACAATATATCAAATGCTTGTGCAAGTTCTTTATTCTTTTGGACAGTAACATTACCAACAAGTAGGTTCTGAATCTGGTCTCTTATGACTTTCAAAGAATAAAGCTTTCTCTAGGAAGGTACCTTCAGATCACATCTAATTGCCACTCATAACTTGATGATGCACATCAGGATCGAAGCTTTATAGGCCACACTCCAGCAGAAATCCTTAAGTAGAACTAGGAAATGGATACCATCAGACCAGATTTGGAGGACTGGAAATAATTTACCCGTAACTCTTGATTTAATCTATTTGTCTGTTCAAATTCATCTCTCATCCAATCAATCTGAACAAGAGGACTGAAATACTGGAAATAGTGTGTTTATTAGTTTTTTAAAAAAAAAAGTCCTGGAAATGTGTGTTTTAACAAGTTGTTGAGTTAGCAATTCTTTCCTACTCTACAGCCCAGCCCTGCCACACATACTGTAACTTTCATCTCCAGCCAGAAAACTTCAAAGTCCTTCTGAGGTCAAGGGCAGTGTGGCAACATGTATAAAATCAAGAGTTCCCAGATCAGTGTACATTCTTGGATGTGGACATGGACTGCAATATATGATGACATTATAGAAACTAGACTAAGCTATGCACTTGGAGAGATTAAGGATTTGGGGATGTATCAGCCTGCAGAGTGGAGAGGGTTAGATTTTGTTTTGCTTTGTTTGTTTTAATTACTATGATAAAAAGAGAAGAAGGCATGTATGTGACTTCAGCATATTGTCCTGCAGCTTTCTTTATTAGATCTGCTCATTGGTGAAATTCACATCAAGGTGCCACACAACCCAACTGGTAATCAAAACCCTCTCAAAACAGAGAAAGAAAACAGTCCTTTTCCAAGTGTACCTTTACCAGAAACACCATGAAAATATGGTTTATAAGGTGAAACAGTCACACAATAATAATAAGCTTGAATCAATGCACTGAATTGGTTGGGTTTGCTCTCACATCTAGTGTTTGTTCTGTTCGGTATAATCTCATTTTCCATTCACAACCATCATGTTCTTTCTGTCCTGAGAATGAAATGTGAACTAGTCCCTGCCTGATGTATTTCTCCTCAGAGCAGTGTAATGTAGGGCCTTAACTTTATTAGTCAGCAATAATGGCTGTCGCTTCTTTGAGCACGTTGGAAAGAAGGGTAGTGAAAACCCTACCTATTTTCCTACAGAAACAAACCCAAAGCCTTGTAGTAACTCCAAAGAGTTTATACATTATCAGTTGAAATAATATTCTGAAACTGTTGTCTTTAACCTTAGAAAGAAAAAAATTCATGGCAATAAGATGTTTTGCAAAAACACAGCTACATTTGTATCCACAAAAAAAATACGGACATAAAGTCTGCTCTCATCCCTTGAAAATACAATCACTTAAATAAGGTTTTAAGTAAGATAATTTCTGTAGCCTCTCTCTAGGCTCAGCAGAGATAAACAGAGGGAGGCAGGTTGACTTTTGGGTGCACTGGAACATATTTTGGAATTGCCTGTCTGATTTAGGCAGTTCAGTGGAGTGTATACAGTTCAGAGTCTTGTGCTTAGTTAGAAAAGCACATGACCATACATGCACGGTATGTGGAGTAACTGACTGTTGGCTTTGAGTGTACAACTACACACTTATATTTGTTCATAAAATTGCAGAATGGAGAGGGAAGAAAAATCTTTATATTGTTTAAGTGAATCTGCATGTATTTTATTCCCAGTCTCCTTACCAGTGTTATAAGTTGGTATATCCTTATACTATACATGCATAACATTTGCTTTGAAAAATCTCATTTTAAATCCTACTTCCAAATGTCCTTAGCAGCTTCGATTCTCAGGGTGAGCTTAGTTAACTAAAGAGAGAATAATAAAATTAATCCATGTGACTGGTAACTCGGCTGCAGTTTCAAATATCCAATCTATTTCCCCCAAACTGCCAGGTAACTAAATTGGAATGTTGGTTTCTCGGGAAACATCTCCTTCCAAATGAATCACCCTCTTTGCTCCAGGCAGAACTTCACCATTCTTCAGGTTTCCCATCCACCTCTTGGTCGCTCCTAATTTGGTATGGGTGCCAACCTGTCATTATGAGAGTGGGAAACAAAAACACAGTTCAAGTGAACTTAAATAATATTTCTGAACTTCAGCTAAAGCATGGTTTAGGTTTTCATCCCAGATTCAGGTAGTTTCTATTTTTGCCAAATAAATTACCTCATTGCTGAATAAAATGGCTATCTTGCTTCATCAGCATGGCTCTGTGAAAAAAAGAAATTAATCAGATTTCCTGCTGTTCCATTAGCTTTTTTTTTTTTTTTTTTTTTTCCATTTAATATTTCAGCTGCCTTCAGAATGATTTTTCTAATACCAAAAGGGCTTAGTCAATTTTCAGGACTAACTACTTGCAAAATGTCAGTTTAATAAAGCAGGCTCATTGCTGGATCTTGGCACAAAAAGAAAAGCTGAAGCAATGTAAAAATGTATTTTGACGAACTTGAAAAAAGGGGGAGAGGAAGGGAGGGCAATCCTGGTTGTCTCTGAATGCCCTTGATTTCTGTAACATCTACTGAGTCCACTCAGCATTTTTGGTGTTCACATTCTTCATGGACAGAAATCAGGAGGAACTTTGGCATACCTGAAATGATAGGTTGAGCAGTCAGTCCTCAGCCAGCCCACCAAAACAGTGTGTTCTGCAGAGCATATTCTAATCACAGCATGCTAACAGGTCAGGAGCATCACTGTCAGCAGAGGCATTTTTGGTTAGCAATTTAGAGTTGCTGCACTTTAAACTTCCATGGTTTAAGTCTACCCACAGATAAAAGGTTTGGATCTAAAGTTTGACATGAGTTCTCTCACATGTTTTGTGTTGGTAGACAGGGAGAGGGCAGCAGTTGAAACATTTGAAAAGAAACAAAACTAATCAAAAATGACTGAAAAATCCTCAGTCTCGTAAATTTCTTATTCTGCAATACATCTCAAGTCCAAAATTTATCTAAAAGAAGCATATTAAATGTTGCAAAGGAAAAACAGAATGAAAACAAGGAAATCCCTTGAAAAGCAGACATGGAGAGAAATGCTAATGTTTTAATTAATCCTTTCAACTGATTATGCTTTTTCATTTTATGAAGGAAGTCTGTTTAATTCTGGGTCAGCTCCAAAAGAAATTTCTTTTCATCTGTTTGTGGACTATCACACTCAGGTACCTATCTAGCCTACGTCAGCCCTGCTAGAGCACTGTGTTGGGCAGGAGCATATGGATGCCAAGCCAAAGAACAGGCAGTTCCTTCCTGGAGCTTTTTGCCTCTTTGCTTTTTGCCCCCTTGTAACCAGTCTGCTTGTGTAAGGTGAAGGCTTAACTTTCTGCCTCGTCTCAAGCTTCTTTAAAACTGCTTCATGAAGGAAACAAGGATGGAGAATTCAGTTTTGCCTGCGTGTTGTTTCACATTAAAAACTCTCACCTGCCATTCATCAGAAATAGTCACCAGCTGCTCCCAGGCTAACGTTACAGTGTCAATGGGAGGTCTTTAACATGGGAGGGAGAAAAAGGTCTTTGCCAAGATGTTAAAAAATGGACTACAGTGAAACTGGAAACTTCCCTTGATAGGGAGCACATTATCTAAGCATCTTATTACAAATTACTGAGAGCCCTTTTAGCAATTTTTTTTATGTCTTAAGGGGATTTAACTAATTAGGCACAAAGTCTTATGCTCAGTATTTATTCAATCATATTTTTTCACTTAAGGTATGGCAGTTCCTGGGTTTTTTTCATGTTCGAGTGATCATTTGTAGATGAGGCAGATTTAGCTGAGAGGAGCCCAGCTGCAGTTACTAATAATGTTCAGCAGTGCTGACTCTCCTTGCTTGCTGTGCATGAATTCTTGCTGGAGTCAGCTGAAGACCTATGTTCTTGCTAGTATGCAGCCTTACTGCTCGGACTGACACTCACACAGCATCTGCATAGTTATAGGGCTAGATTTTGAGTATGCAAGGATGGCAAGGTTGGGTCACCAGCAACCTGATGACTACGGCTTAAGTGACTTGTCTGATAGGTGCAGACTTGGTAGACTGGAGAAGAAGCAACAACTCAAGCACCTTGATAGACAACAGGTGTTTTAGGTGCCTTTACAAAACAGATTGAAGTGTATCAATTTTACCCTCTGCCTGGTGTGTAGACACTAGAAGTAGTCACTGTGGGTAGCTCAGTTTGGAGTTGGACCAATACACCTTCATAGAACACGTCACCTCTCTTACTAGTACTAAAACTTGTGCATAAAAACAACGACTGGCCTCAGACTTCTGCACAGAGTACAAAAGTACCCATAGACCATGTAGTGACTTATGAAAGGTCACTAAAAATAAGAGACCTATTGCCTGTAGATTTTCATTACAGATTTTAAATGCATATTGTTCTGTGGATGGATTGAAAAACTGTTTTAATCTGACAGTTCCTGTTGTTTTCATTGAGACCTCTGTGATCTCACAAGCATTTCCACAGCAACCAGTAGTAAAGTCACTGACATCTTTGTATTTAAAGTAGGATCACACTGCAGCAGAGCATAAAGGATATATGTGAGAGTAGTGTGTGCCTTCAGCCTCTTCGGCCTGCTGTGGTGTGTGAGAAGCAGCTTTGCAGACTGGTACTCAAAGTCACCAAAACAAATCCATCTTTGCTCGTGTATCTGTGTGTAAAATTCCACACCATGTTCTGGGGTGCAGAAATGCAGAAACGTATGTGTTGTATGAAACCGTTTCTCATTAAAATTTGTTCTCATCAGGTGTTACTTAGCTTCTAAAAGGTTTTTTAGAAGCATTTGCTCTTAAAGAGTCAAAAACGTATTGCTGTACTTCCATTTCAAGGTTAGCTGATTTAAATGACTTAAAAATGATCAATGATCAAATCCTTAAGTTTTTCTAGACTAACGTGTGGTGAAATTTGCAATTGATTTTGATGAGGCATGGACTCCTCCAATACACAGAGATCTATGAAAGCCTTCCTTTGGTTCCTGCCCAGTGATTAACTCAGAAATCTAACCATGTTCATCTAAACATTGTCTCACATCCATGCAGCAAAACTTTATCCCCTCACCTACTGAACCTGGTTTTCTACAGAACTTTGCTTCATGTAAGGTATAGGGAGACATTGCTGACACAACCCTCAGTTTGATTAATTTAATTCAGAAAACCAAGCTTCAAAAGCACGAACATCTCACTACTCTTGACTTTTACAGAACATGCTGTATGATATCTCAACCAACCAGAATCACCTGGCACCAACTATGTTTGACTTACTGTGGTACTAAAAGGTGTATAGGGAAAATCAATATCTGTTTTGTTTCACAGTAGAAGATCTCAGCATTTTGCAGCCTAACATATATTTTAGTAGTTTCATTGCACCACTAAAGGTCAAGTACCATATCTGTGCCTGTGATTTCCTGTACTGTTTTAAAGCACAGCCAGGGCCTGTAACTCTTTAAGCTCTTTAAGGTCAAAATCCTGTTTTACTGAAACAAATGGAGGTGTTTTTGGATGGCCAAAAATGAATTGTAAAAAAATAATTTGTGCAGTACTTTTGGGGCTTTACTTCATATTTTTCTCATGTAATAACTAGCAGGAGCTCTGTACCTGTGTGCTTAATTGTAAGCTCATGACAAAGCCCATTCTATACCTTACAGGGCCAGGGGCTTGGATAGCAGGAAGGAGATCAGAATGGTATTTCTTGATTATAAATGTTACAGTGTTTTTTAAGGAATTTCAGATCTTGCATATTTTCTTAGTGCTGTTTCCTGATTCAATTTATATTCCATTTTGCAAGTTCCATTGTAGCTGGTTTGTAGTATTTGCATTTCCCACTTCTTCTATTTGTCTGTTACCTGATATGTTGTATATTCTTATTAGGAAATTATCCGGTGAGATGTTTGACACCACAATATCCTATACTGCGAATTGCAGACAAATTTATAAAAATCAGATAAACCCTACACTTGTTTACCAACCACTTTTGCATTTTATTGACATTTCTGATTCTGCCTGCTTTCATTCTTTATTTGCTGTGATGAAGGTTTTACGTTCCTGATTTATTATTTATTTGCCATTATGCATACGAAAGGTGCAATATAAATCAATAATACTACTAATAATAAAAAATAAAGCAAAGTTAACGTTTAACTTCATGATTTTTCTAAGCATCAAAACACAAAGGCTCTGTTGACTGTCAGATATTAAATAAAACACTACACAAACAAACCATCACAAATCTCTTGTTACTTACTTGATGCAATTAAACTCTGGGCATAAGGGTGGCCTCACAAGAGTTTGACGTATCTTTTGTTGTCCTATCTCTTACTTTTAAACTATATCTCGTAAATCAATTTCTCTTACAATTCTCATAAAAGAGTGTTTTGTTCAATAAAGTGTATGCTGTGTTGATATCAAATAGCAATACTCAGTTCCCCTTAGCTTGTTTGAGCCATGTAGGACATGCATATCTCATAAATTGCTCTCCCTGTTTGATGACGAATCTATGGCTGCTTGCAGGGACCTATATTTTTGTTAAGTTGAGAAGCCTGTAATTCTGAAAGTGATCCCTGAACCTTATTTAATGCTGCAAAACACTACAGGAAAGGGAGTTGAACTTTAATATCTGCAAGGGAGAAAGTAATAACTTTCCCCATCTCTTCTGTAAGTGACTTGGGCTATGTGATGAATGCAGAACCTTCACTCACAAGGTTTTCCTGATATTATACACTTGTAGCAAATAAGGTTAGAACCTTTAAAATATAGCATTTAGTAATGTACTGGAAATCGCTTCTTCTCGATTCCTTTAAAGGTCACTGCATTTGCTTTTCAGTCGTAATTTTAGTTTGGGCCTCTACAGAGTAGATCTAAGAACAGGAATGTTCTCTCAATTTCCCCCAGACTGAAAATGAAATGGCATGGGACATTCATACATAGTGAAAAAGTGTGTATTTCATGTGTGTGTGTGTGTTTGTATGTACACATACAGAAAAATCTTCAAGTTTGGGAATAAGTTACTTGACCAAATAATCAGGCATAAACACAAAACACAGAAAAAGAATCAGTTTATTATCCACCGTTCCCCTCAAATCTTTCTTAGCATGACCTCACTCCCTTCCACCTCTAAGAGCCTACAGATCTCAAGCCTCCCCAGACAAAGAACAGGCCTGTTTCTGACCTTGTCATCGTGTTTTGCTTAACAATATGGCCTTGCTGTAAAAAAACCGAACAGTGCATTTCTATAATTAATTTGGTTAGGACATCTAAAGTGGGGAAAGACATTGAAGACTAATGAGTAGCTGTAAGACATATTGCTCCTCTCACATGTGGGAAATACTCTGACTAGAAGAGCAGTGTGTTTCGTCATTGGCCTACATTTGCCAGTAATGCTACTGTTTATTAAGAACTGAAGTTTACTCTTTAAAGGCAGGTATGGAATATTTGGGTAAGGTGTTACCTGTTAAAGTAGGGTTAGAAGACGGATGTTAGGAGCATCTAAGAAGTACAGTTTGGGGAAAGTAACAATTCACCTGAAGTGACACAGATGAGAAGCTGGGGTGGTGCGGGAAGGCTTCAGATTCTTTTTTTCTGGCTGTAGAAAAGTCACATACACTCAGATCTAACCAATATTGAGGCTCCAGACTTGTAATTTCAGTGCAAAGATTAGGAGCCATAGTAACAGCCTGGAAAGGGGCTGTGATGCTGGAGGTCATTGTTTCAATACCCAAGTTTAACAGACTCCTCTGAGCAGATGTTGTGACCCTGAGTTCACGTGCCTTTGCTCCTGGCATGGGGAATGGTTGGCAGCTGAGAAGAGGATGTAAATTTTTTTTCTGAAATAGATCCCGAGCCATAATATTTTTTACACATGAACTTATATTTTAAGACTCACCCTAGGCTTATAAAACAAATGCTTTTTTTTAAAGCATGTAAATCATGTTTGATGCCAGCTGGTTTTTCCCAGGAGAATATTCATATTCAGTGACAGAAAGGATTTATTCTCTGTTTACATTTATGAGATTTGGCAACAGTTAATGGAAGTAGAAAAGTCAGCTATCTTACTTTATAGCAGGTAACTATTTGTCTTTGGCTGATCAAGATTTACAAACATCTTCCCAGCTGATTTATTCATGTTAACATTACTACTGATCTATTTTGAAACCCAGAAGAATGATTTTCATTTTTCTAAATGAAGGGGGAGAATTGGTTTTGTCAGCTACCAGTTAATAACTTTCCAAGTAGTATGTTTGTGTGGGGTGGGGGGGTTTCACGAGTCCATTTGGAAGATTTTTGACCTGTTTTGTGTTCACTGAAGGACTCAGAGCTGCATTTTCTAAAGTGACTGCTGAGAATACCTGGTAGTATAAGCATCCAGCTGAGACATCTGGTTTTCTGCTCTCGGGTGCTCAGCATGTGAAAATCTCCCCTCTCTTGGGTGCCTCTGCTTGAGCTCCAAATTGAAATCATCTGGTCATTAGTTATCCTATCTACCAAATTCTTTCTCTCCTCAGATATTCTCTTTGCTCTGAAAGCACCTGCACTTAAAAGCTGTTCTGGACACCCTGCAACAGGGTGCTTGTAGTAGCTGAGGTCTTGGCTTAGTGCTTGAGCTAATATGGAAGGTAATAGACTGGATCAGGTTGTACTTCATGGCCACATCATCCTAGCAATGTGGCAGAAGACTGTCTATAAGACCTCATAAAAAAACCAAACCCACATACCTGAACATCATGGGGAGGAAGCCTCACTCTAAAATTGTATCTGCTCATTTAAGGCTTTTATATTTTTCTCTTGATTGATGTGATCCAGGAAGACAGTGATTCCCAAATGCTTTAGATTGGTGTTGGATCCTCAAAGACCTTATCATTTATGTGAAAACACTGTACACTTCAGTGTCTAATATGTCTTCATGGACCTGCTGCAGAGTATTGAAGGAGGCCTTGTAGACCATCAGTGGTCCACGTCCACACTGTATGAGATCACGGATTACATCTGTTATGCTTTCCTGATTGTTTTACTCTATTAAGATCTGTCTTGGTTTATGTGCTCTGCATGCAAACCTAACTTAAGAATATACCTGATTAATTACCATAGCACATTTGCTGGGTGAGGCATTTCACAAATATGCTAAAGATACAATAACCACTTTAAAAAGGCCCTAAACCATTGATCTTGTCCTTCTAAAAACACTCTGTACCACAGCCGGAGCACAAGCCACTTTAGAGATGAAACGCCATCATATATTCTCCTTTGTATCTATAGAGACCTTGCAACCTGAAGACAAATTTCTCTGCCATCTTCTCGACTGGAAGAGCTAACCCTGCTTCCCTCCTTCCCATCCCTCACTGTGCAGAGTGCTGTCTGCCTCCCAGCACAGAGGGACCATAGAATATATTATTCCATTAACACTTGTCTGTATTCTGTACTCTGCATATTAAAGCAACTGAGGAGATCAATCGTCTTCAGCTGGGGATACTAAGCCTTATTATGTCTTTTTTTTTTTTTTTAATGTTTATCCAGAGCACTGTGAACTTTCATTCTCCAAAGGTAGCAATCAACAAAGATAAATTGAGTGGCAGAAAGCAGCTACTTAACTAACTGCTTTCTCTACTCAGCGCAGGGGTCTGTATCCAACAGAGGTGAGGCTCTAAAATGAAAGCTAAATAAGGGGTTGGGAGGCAAAAACCAGCCAGTTGAGATCACAGAGAAAGAGATGTTAATGGCAAAGATCACATGCAACAAAACCAAACAAAATGAAGCAGCTAAAGACAGCAATTATATAGATCTGAGCAGGCTGTTGACTATGTGGAATTGCAATTATCTTGCAGGCTCCTGGGACCTGGCTCAGGGGATCATTACTACAAAACAAAGAAGATTGTTCTCAGGTGCAGAACATATTGATTTTGCTGTTCTCCAGCATCCTGCAAAGCAACTGACCATGTCATTTAAGTGTTCGTTAACCAAACACATCAATAAACATAAAACTTTCAAAAAAGTAAAAATCACCTCATAAATAATTATAAAGGAGTGAATTATTACCTAGGAGCAAGTGTAATTGATGTCATTATAAATAAACCACAAAATATATCCTGTCCCAAGCTTAAAAATGTATGAAGGCATCCATCTACCTTGTTAAAAAATGATAGTTTATCTTGCCAGGAGGACAGCTTTCATAGCTGCCTGATTGGAAGAGGTGTGTGTAGAGAAGAGATTACATTGTAAATATTTTTTATTTGCTTTATTTTTCTTTTTTCCCCTCTTTTTATGTGAATTCAAAGCTTATAAAGAGAAAGACACAGATAACAATTGTTACAGCCAAGCTGCAGAGAGGGCAAGAAGAGTTTTTTCCGTGTGGTTCACATCAGCCTTGACCTGCTGTGTTCAAACTATTGTAATCCTTGACCTTTGAAGAGCAGCTGTCAGTAACAACAGGCTTCCCCCCAAGGACTGCAGGGACAAGCAAATTCATTTTGAATGTGTGATGTGAGGTAATCAGTAATGGCAAAGCACTCACATCCTCTGTTCTCCAGTATTGCCTATTCACCCATGGCTGCAATTAACACTAGCGAGATATTAATGCAGGAGGAAAAGAGACCCTTGGCTCTGTTGACCAGTGGCCCAACATATCTCTTAATCAGGGGTCCCTTCTTCTCCAAATACTGAGACAGAGACAAACCCACAGGGTAGGTCAAAGGGGTAAAGATGAAGGCCTTAGAATTTTGCTGGCTAGTAAGTGAAAGGGACAGATGAATCCATATGGTAATGGTGGTCTTTTACCTTGTCTTATTTCATACATGAAAGAAAACAGTTGAATATATTCTCTGTGTGTATGCTCATTTAAATAAGCACAAATCTGGGGCTGATCAGCTCTCAGAGAAGTCACTCGAAGATTGTCACTTGGATGTGAGATAGGGCTTACATGTTCCTTTGAAGAAGAGTTTTTAATAAATGTGGAAACTTCCACAGCTTGTTAGCCAAAGTGGATGGCACAGTCTTTCCATTCCCCTACCCCTGGATCCTGCATGGATCTTTACAGCAGCATCCCCTCCACCAGACCCCCAGATTTGGGGATGCTGTTTGTAAATTGTACATAAATTAGAGGCGTGACTTCACATTGTGGGATTTTGTGGAATTTGTTGTTTCTTTAATAGTGGACTGATGTATCAGAAAACAGTGTTTTCTGGTCTAAAAGTCTCAGTAAAAATCTGACAGAAAACATATTTTCTTTTAATTTTATACGTGTCCAGAGATAGGTTTCTTTCCAGGTCAGATTAGCTTGAAAGCTTACATGTGATGAGAGATTTTGGAGTCAAAAAAGATTGTTGGTTGTTTTGACTTCCCAGCAGTCGTTGCCTTTGGTTATTCATATTTCTCTTCTCTCCCGCATTGTACCCCCCTGCTTCTGTGGAGGTCTCTTTTTTCAGCTGTATTTGCACAGAAAGTCTGGAGACTCTTATTCATATAGTAAAATCTGAGTTTTTTCCCTGCCTCAAGAGTAAAGCCAATGCTAAGACATCAGACTTTTTCACAGGGATTTCAGCAGTCTTTGCTTCTAAAGACCCTCCATAAATTTGGTGTCTCATTTTGCTGTCAGTTTTCGGCAAGCTTAGGAGCACACAGGCACTGCCTAGGAGAGATGGGAATATGAAAAACCAGTGGTGGAGGCAGGGTGAGGGACTGAGACAGAAAGTCCCATGAAAATATTCCCCTTGTAATTCCATGGGACTTCTTATAGATGAGTCTGGGCAAAGAGATATACTCAGAGGAGTCAGGGCAGTGTTTGTCATGTAGCTTATTCATTTTATTTTCTTTACCTATTCAGATTTTTAAAAAAATTAATTTCCTCTATTTATATAAGAATTTCTTCAAACATTTTTCAGAGCATCTTGATTATTTTGGTTTTGACAGAATAAATTCAGACATGATATTCAGGTAGGAAACAATTATTGGCAAGGGAAGATTGAATATGGTCTGAGCAACTTGGTCTAATGGAAGGTGCCCTGCCTATGGCAGTGGGGATTGGAACCAGCTGGGCTTTAAGGTCCCTCTTGCCCCAAACCATTCCATGATTCTATGATATGGGGAGCAGAAGAGGAAGAACAAAAGTGGAGGATTGTAGAAAGAGAATGGAGAAAGAGAAATAAATACAAAATGGAGGAAGAGAAAGACTATAAAAAGTTGGTGAGCTGCCTTTTAAAAAGAGATCCTATTTTATCTTATGAATAAAAGGAAAATCACAGGTTGGCATCAGCAGGTTTATCCTGCCTATGTGCTTGTGCTTTGAATGCTTCCATGTCTGACACTGGGTTTCCAGATAATGCTGACCAGTCAGTTTAGCGACACTGAGGAGCTGCTGAGTTAAGAAAAAGCAAATAATAATAATAGCAATAATAGTAATCATAGTAATCCTTTGGAGATACATTGGACTTGATGGGACATCTGCTTATCTTAGACACATAAGTTTTTCTCTGGAAGGGCCTTTTCTGTCTGCGTAGACTGTCCTGGGAGTGCAAATTGCCAGCTTGGCTTGCCTTATTTTTAGATAATTTTTAGTGTCTCTAGTCAAATATACTCTAAAAGTCATATTCTTTTCACAGAAGTCACAACCATGACAAGCTTTAAGTTTTCACTGCATGGCACCATATAGCTTAATTAATAGAGCTGGCTGATGCAAGGTCTCAGGGGTCTCGCTCCTCCTGGATTTTCATTATTGTAACAGCAATAATTTAAGTGCATTTGCAATCTACAAAAGACAGGAGGGGATGGAGCACAGCTGTCAAAAAGTAAATTCGGTTCATTAAAAAAAAAAGTCATCTGATCATTTGACTGATTTATCAGTTGATGTGAAACAAAAGACAGGACAAGGTTGCGGCTAACTGAAAGCAGGAAATATGGTGAGTTCTGGAATAACTGAGGCTACAGGGAAGCAAATAGAGAATGGAATACTTTCATATTGCAAGCCTGAAGTCAAACAGTATATTATGCCATTGGAAAAATAGGGAGTTGACTTGGATCTGCAAAGCTTCAGTTTAGCTTTACTTTTCTAGTCTGTCCAGCACTCCCTCCAGCTCCCACAACGTTGGAGGAGCTTATCTAAACCTCTCCATAGGGGAATGGAAATAGAACATATAGTGCAAGTTCCTTGGCTCATCATCCACTCTAACAACAACCACAGCAACAACAAGAAGCTGGACTTATTTTTACTACTTGGCAGTGCAACAGCTTTGGGGAGAAAACATTTCTGAAATTACACTTTCATTAAAATTTGAGAAAACATTTGAGGGGGAGCACAAGGAGGTATATTTAATGGTACATTAAGAGACCTATTTTCAGTTAAGCAGAGGCATACTTGGGAATAACATTTGCCCCTGCACAAAGCCACGATGCAACAAGCTAAAACTGAGCCTACAATTGAATTCCATATCCACAAAAGCTGATAGCAAAACAGGCCAACAGAGAGGGGAGGGCAGCCTTTGAAATATGAACCAGAATTAACCTCTTTTTCAGCTATCACATCTCAGTAAATAAATCGTTGTTTTTTGCCTTCTAGTCATGCAAAAACTTTTTATATCACTTTGTATCTTTTATATAATAATGGGAGGTTCTGTATTAAGAAGTGTTGCTGCACTGACTCACAAGTTAGATATTTTTGATGGACTAATTATCTAGATGATAAGGATAGTTCCCACACTTTGGAATAATAAGAAGAAAAAGGAGCAAATTAACATTTATTAAGTGCATTTGAAAAATAATTTTTATTCATTGCTTCTTGCAGTTAGTACTGTGTTATTTATCTCTGCCATGTTCATTTGCTCAGTGGCATCTAATGAAGAAAGCAGCTTCTGGAAACAAAACTATGTCTATTGAGAAGATTAAAATTATTGGAGGAAGTCTGCAATTCATTCATTTAATTCTGCTGCCTGAACTTTTTCTAAAAAGTCTTTGTTAAGCTACAGAATGAAATCCTTCTTCTGCTCCAGATTTGCAGAGCTTTAAATGAGAGCAGACTCTGATACATGGTTTTCAGGATTTCTTTTATGTGGTGGAACATTGTGGTTCTGCACAATCCGAAAGTTGGCTGGTTCCCACATTCCTAATGATGACGTGCAGGAAGAAGTTCAGTATGTTGGCTGTTGATTTGTCAATAGCCTAATTCTCCATGACAACCTCCCCAGAGGAGTGAGAAAAGTCAATAGCACAAAGTTCACATCACCTTGGATAGCTGATGGGAGGCAAAACACAATAAAGAAGATAGAGGCCATAAACTGTGATAGGCAATGATTAACCCATCAAACTGGAGAAATATAAGGAATCATTAAAATGATAAAATACCATGAGTCATTTGGTGCTGATCTAATTAAATAATATTCCAATGTAAATCAGTGAGTTATAATCTGAGAGCAGAGGGGGAAAAGGCATTTGGCCTTACGAGTGATTTCTGAAGAGTCCCTACAATTATGTTCCTTTGCTTGCCATTTTGGTCACCTGTAGCTCATTTTTGGTTTTGGTCAGGACAAGCCTCATACAAAGCCAGGTGAAGCAGTGGAAAGGATATGACTAGTTTCTATATGCTTTTTTGGCATACCCAAAACTTGATTGGTAATCAGTTTGGCAGAATGGAGTTTTTTTCCAGCTGGGGAGGGAGGTTATTTTTTGCCTACATTACCAGTCCATAGCTGGCATATTCTTTATTTGTGATTACATTGGTGGTGGCTGTTGCAAGAATATGGACGTTTAGGTTTGGCTTTGGAAGAAATTGAGACGAGAAGAGCAATATGGATTTCAGATCTATTTTACCCAGGCCCTGGGGCTCTGAAATTCCTTTCTTTAACAGGAAAATCAGGAATGATTTGTTGTTGCCAGGACTTCATTAGCAGTAATTTGGTTTCATAACATAAAACTAGACTGGCTCGGTTCAGGTTTAAGTTGGTTCAGGTTCCATTTTTTACTGCATGCTCCAAGTCTGAGGATGAAAGTTCTTGGCCATTTTAAAATTTTCATAATTTTGAAGTAAAAATTGCGATTTATGAGCTTATTTCTTTCAAGGAATTTGAAAATATGTGGATGATAGAGACTTTTTAGGTTCTGCTTCATATTTGGACATTGTTATTCTTGCTGATCTGCATCTTCCATCAGAATTATTCCCTTACCTGCATCAGCTCTGGTGTGCAGGGCTGCCATATGCACTCCCTGAAAGGTTAGCAGCTGATGAACAATAGTACAGAAATTGATTCTTCTAGTTTCTTCAATCAGAGAGACAGCATTTCTGATTTTGCTGGTTTCATCGACTGTATCTAGGCCAGGTATCAGGTAGATGTGAACCAGGATCAAGACTGATGACCAGCTCTTAAGGATGTTTTTTTAGAATGTCCTGCTTTAATGCAGTTGGCCATATTGTTCACAGTGTGTGGTATAGTTTCACATGAGTTCATGTCACTATGTTGTTCTCACCAATTTATTATTCATCTGCCATGTCTGAAATATTTATAGGCTGTAAGGTTTGTTTCTTCCTAAGCACCTGTAGTGCTTATGCCCAACAGCAACTTGGGCATCTGTCACAGTAGGCAGATTTGGTGTTTTTGGCTGCTGCTCCACCATCAATGACTCAAAAGGCTCCTGAAGTGACCTAATTATGAAATGTTGCTGACCAATAGCACATTTACATCACTCTGTTAACAGCATTACTTTTAGTGTAACTCTTTCACTTACTATCCTCCTGATCAATTAACCATGCCAGAGCCTGCTGTAATGAATGTCAGGTTCCCATCAAATAAACCTCTCATATCCATTAGTAATTATTGGCCATGGCCTTCATCAAAAAAATGTGAGCTCAAAGTAAATGTTCAAATGGCATTATTTGACTAATGTACCTCTTGAATCTGACCTCTTCTTCATTCTGAAGTATAGGCTGATAAGGCATCTTTCAGAGACTTTTTTCCCTTCTAGTGAAACATAATCTCTTTCATTAAAGTCTGAGTTATTTAATCACAGCCTTTTCAATGAGGCCAGAGTTTCCTGCAGTCCAGGAAAAGACTGCCATTGTCAGGGGCTGCTTCAAACCCTCCAAATCTGTCTTCTTTCCTCATGGTTCAGCCTCCATACAAAGTCCTTGCAGTTTTATTTTTGCTATTTTCAAGCTAGTTCTGTGTTCAGTGAAGCTTTCCCTTGTTGCGCCTTCCTTATGTCTGTCAGCTATTGTCACTCTTCCTGCTGCCTTTCTGGAGATGCTGAGTTTCAGTCTTGATGAGGCAGGTGGGTGTTCTGCAGGCAGTTGAAGGAAATCACAACAGTTCTGCTGTTCCATGGATGAACATGGCTTCAGGTTCTCTTCACAAGCATGAAATCTCTCGCTGCACTTCTTTGTGTAACAATTTTTATTTTTGAGTTAGAATGTAAGTGTTTGCTGGGAGATTAGGCTTTTACATTGTGTGTAATTGCAATTAAAACCACTGAGAATGTGGAAATATCTGCACGTGGTCTCAAGCTTTACCTTCTATTACACATACTTTAAAATTCAAAATTCCTTTTATTCTTCATAGTGGTCTGTTTTCACTGGAAGCATCTCATTTTTAGCTGCAAAGTTCTAGAATTCTCCCCTTCCTCCCATCCCCCCTCACAATTTGTTTACTCTAGGTATGGCTGCTTTCTACGTTTCAGTGATTCTGGAAAACATCCTGAATATTTTCAGGACTGTGACCATTTTTCTATACCTGCTTGTGTCCCTGGTGCTGTTTCCTGGTAGAGATGTCCTTTTTCTGTATCCAGTTGCATGTTAGGAATAGAAAACCTCTTTCACTTGTCACAGTGAAGTTAAATATCCTGCAATTCAGTGCTCTTTATTCTAAAATGTGCCATTTGAATATATGTAGATGTTTACCATAGACCTGATGTGGGCAGTTACCACTCAGACAAATACGGCCCTCTCAGCAAGGAGGAAATTTAGAAGCTGTATCTTCTAAAACATACCTCCTAAGACATACAAGCTTGATCAGCTGGAAATTAGCTGAATTTGCATCAAATGAGTTGATTTTCCTGTTTGATATTGGAAGGCAGAGGTTACTGTTCATGAATCTATTTCCACTAACTGTTATTCCTTCAGAAAACCCAAGAGATCTCTCACGTTACTTCTTACCCTGAGCATTGCACACAGAGAAAGACTCCAGCCTCTCTGTTGAATCCCCTCTCCTTGAGAACACTGCTGCTAGTTGCTGATTTTGAGGTATATCCTGTTTTGCATCCAGCGTAAGGGGAAAGGAAAAACTGGAGTCTGATCATGGGCTCAAGCTTGCCCGAGCACTTAGGTTGTGATTCAGCAAAACTCTTATAGATGGACTGAACTTTGAAATGAACTACAAGTAGGACAGTTTTCTGTATATTAATTCTGGTGTGTGTTTTAGGGGGATTGTTAAATGAAGCCCTAAACCTTTATGATTTTCTTAGTGAGGGGAGAATGATTGTCCGTGCAGTGTACTTCTGCCTCTGGTGCCAATCAAGATGTATTGGAAAAGAGCTTCACAAAAGAGGGCCTTATGGTGAGCCAGAAATTAATTCCCAGGCTGAAAATTACAATGACCAGCATCCAAACTCTCATTTTTTCTCTTTTTTTTTCCCACTGGCTGGCCAATGATGAGACCAAAGACTTGTTAGAGACCTGAAACTAGTAAAAATTTGTAGCAGCCCTTTCATGCAGCAGGGTTGCTTGTGCTGTTGTGGTATTTAATTCCAACCCAGACAATTTTCTTCTCAGTGATGGAGAGGAGTTGAGAAGCAGTGATTTAGGGCTAGTGGGAGGGACAGATGCAGGAGAGTAGCAGTTCTGGCTCTAACACTGTGCAGCCTGTTGTGTAAGATTAATGACTGTGGACTACTCTCTATTTTTCTCTCTCTACAACTGTGAGCAATCACCTCCAAAATCAGCCTGCTGCTGGCTAGCCAGCAAATAGATAATAAGAACCCTGTGTGTTAAATATGCACAGCTGCACGTCTGACATTGCTGATCCATCTGCACTCGCAGATACCACGTGCCAGCTGCCTTGCTCGCGGTGAACAAGGAAGGGATCCATTAAAGAAAGAAAGTCCACAGCGTAATCTTGTCACTCATCTTGCTCTCTATTGCATTGGGTCCCTGGACTCTCTCTCTCTTCCCCATCCTTCTTGGTCTATGGAGGTTTGAAACCACCAGGCACTTTTACTTTGCCATTTAAAAAGTGAGGTGAGTTGCCAGGTGGGTTTTTCTTGAGCTCCTGCAGTGCTAATTTTCATCTCCCCAAGGTGGTGATTCAGAGGATCTTGGCTAGTCAAGTGAGTCACAGTGCCTTCCTACAACCCTCTTTTATTGCCTGACACTTTCATTCAGTAAGCAAACTGAACAGTGTTTTCCTTGACTTCTTCCTGCCTATATCTCTTGCTCTGCATCCTCTGCCTCTCTAGCTAGCTTTGTTTCTGGCATTCTCTTTGGCAGTTCAGATTGAAGAAAACCAGCGTATTCCTAACACTCTATGTGTTGATGGCTGCACTGGCCTTAGGGATCTGACAGCAACTCAATGAAGAAAGTGGAATCAACTCTAGCCAAAACTTTCAAAACCAGGAGCCTTCACTGTTGCTCCTGGGTCCATGTTCAGGCACTGGAGACAGTGTGGGTTGCTGCTGATCTATGTTTTCTTTGAAAATAAAGCATCCTTGATGTTGGAATCAAGGTAGAGAGAAGTTGTGCCTTTCTGTGGCTCCGTTGCCGGCCTCTTGCCCCCTAGGGCTGCACATCTTGGCCATCAAGGGAGGGAGAGAGCAAAGGAGAGAAGGAGAAGGTCAAAGTCTGTATGGAAGCCAGTGACTGCACTAAGGAGTGTTTTGCAGTGCCAGTGCCATGTTAAGCACCACTCTGTGGCTGCTGTTGCTGTGTGAATTAGCTCACATCTGGCCATGCTGGATGACAAGAAGAACACACTGATGAACACATTCAGGAGACTATGCAGAAGACAGGTTCCCAGCAAAGTGCCCTTCAGGATCCTTTATGGAGGAGGAAACAGGACACACATTGCTGTCTGTCTATAGGGATTCTTATTTGGCCTTATACTTAATGTTTTACTCGCAAAGCTATGTACCGTGCTTGTAAATGAGGAATGTCATCACTGTTCTACTGACAGATGTATAAATCCTTTAAACCATGATTTTATTATGTAAACTTTCTTGTCACTGGCATCCTGTCAGTACTCTAGTGGGAAGGCTTTCCTCCCCAGGTGTAACTGTGCAAACATTATGGTTATGGCACAAAGTCCAACTTGGTTAGATGCTGTCACATAAATATACACTGAGTTAAATCAAACACAGCTTGTGTCCCGTTGGAAAAGCCCATTCATGAGCAGTTGTTTGAGGTCCATAAGATAACCTAGTGTATAAAGATAGCCAGTTCCTCTAAAGCCTTGTTTCTGAAAAAATGTGCAAGTGAAGATTAAGCTAGAGCTAATAGATGACCTATGCCCTTGGATTTTATTTGCCTGGATTTCCAATACTCCACCTTTATTTTTCTTTGCTTTTGTGGTGAGAAATATTTCTGTAAGAGAAAGAATACCCAGAATCTGGGAGGGAGCCCTTCCAAAACAGCATGTTACAGACAGTCACTGTCTGGGAAAAAAGGAAATTATAGTATTTTGGAACATAATGACATTTTGTGTATAAAATAATGGAATTGGCACATGCTTGGTTTATTGCTAAGTGAATGTGGGAATGAATTCCCTCCTCCCAGCCACTCCTATATTTTAAAGTGTAAAAGCATTAGCAATATCTAAACCCCAACTGGTACAGAAAAGTTTAGCAGAATATGCTAAAATGGATATAAACAATTGCTGGGGATATTAAGTTTCTCAGAGCCTTTTGGAGAATTGGGTTTGCTATGACTACAGACAGGATACTGCCCCAAAATACAAAAAAAAGCAAACACAATAATCCTTTGGTGCTTGAAATATTGTGGAATCTGTGGTGAGCAAGACATTTGTGCTCCCCTGATAATAAAGACTGCCAAATAAAGTATCAAATATACTTGCAAAGATGTATCATCATTGTTAACATTTTTCTTCATGCTCTTCAATTTATTTTGGTAGATAAGTGTACTGGGCCTGTTCCAGAGCTCAGCCAGGTTTTAAATGGGCATGAGCATATCAACTCCTGATTAACATCTCTGTAAGTGAGAATGGAGCCAAAATAATATCTAAACATGAGTTTGAACCAAACTTTGGCCTTTGGCATCCACATGACTTTTTCCTCTCTCTGGCTTTTTTATTTTAAAACTTCTTTGGAAAAGTAGCACCCTCATTCTGAGCAGAATGAGACCCTGGATGCAAACAGATTTGAAGATATTTAGGGCTGCATTTTAAAGGAGACCTGATGAAGCAATAGGTGTCTCAAATCCTTACACATACATAAGCATCAATATCCCAAATAATTGCTTTTGATGATCACCTATGTGTAGGCTCATCTCACTTTTAACAGTTAAAAGGTGTGCCTTAATCCGAGGTACCTCTATAACAGGAATAGTAAGGGGATCCCAACTAGACTAAATCACTGTCGTGGAAAAAAAACATGGCTCTTCATTGATTTTAAAGGCAGTTTAAGATAATTTGGGCTTCAGAAGTGGGTGCTGTGGTAACTGCCAATGTTAGGCAGACCTGTGACCTTTTCTGAGGTGCTTTGAACACCTGGTCTGCCTGGTTCCCACCATACCTTCACAGTGCCTAGCAACCCATCAGATCTAAGAGCCTTCCTTAGATAGGAATGTTTGGTCTTTGCTTGCATGTGACAGCAGGAGACACAGTTTAGAGTGAAAACCACGATTATTATAATTTCATGTATCAGGATTTGTCATCTATCTATATACACAAGGTACTGAAGAGCGTGTACATAAATTAGGTTGTTGAATGCAAACGGGGCTAAGTAGATATCTAGTGGGTTATCTGACAGGCATAACTCAGGGCTGATTTATGCCTGCAGTCATTATAATGGAATGTACAGTTGTTTGGAGGCCAGAAAAGTCAGAGAGTTTCTTTTTTACTTCAGTGAAATTTAGGCTAAGCCCCCTGTAAGTAGTGCATTTCTGTATTCCCAGCGGAAAAGGATTGACTCCCCCCTTCTTTACCAGAATTTCTATTAAGATAAAGATGAAGAGGCTATAAGGCATCTCAGCCTTCAGTTCTAAGGAAAATGGAAGCACTGGAAACAGGGAAATACCTTGCAGAGTTATGAAACCATAAAATGTTTGCAAAAAGCCAGAGAACATATGAAAGTAGTCTGGTCTGGGGGTTTTGTTAACAAAATTTAGGCTCATCCAAGATTCATTCAAACATATACAGGATGAACAGGGCAACTTGAAAAAGCAAAAGTGCAACTATCTGCCAGAAATTTTTGCTTGTACTTGTTTTCCTAAGACTTTCAGAGATGTTCTGAAATCCCAGTATTAAATGTATCTGCGCCCCTCACAAACCCAGAAGCCACATCACAATAAAGATTTCACTACAGCTCTAAATTTCTCCCCTTTTGGTAGATTTGCTCTTCTTCGCTGGATCCACTAGCCAAAATCCAGGACCAGACTGTGCTTGCTTCAGTCTGTGTAGATCTAAAGTAATATCTTTTGACACAGTGAAATTATACTGGGATAAATGAAATTCAAATCTGGCCTAGAAGTGTCTGTCGCGTTCTGGAAAGCCATGATAAAGGTTAAATCTACATGTTGATGTGCCAGTGTACCACAGGAGAAACTATTATTTTCAATATATTTCTATAGGGCCTGAAATTCTCATCAGAGTTCTTGTCTAGTTTTATAGGCTTGTGAAGGCAGATCATAAAACTTTCGAATTAGTGGAGCACCTCAGAAGTAGTTGGCTGCATATTTGAAACATATTTTAAGAGGTGTGTCCCATCATTGGTAATGACAAAATCAGCTCTGTGTGTCTTGGTACATAAGGGAAAATATGCATCCCAATGAAAAATGCTTTAGGCTTTTTTCACCTTCATGTTTATGCATTTATAAAAATCTTTCACACATACCAAGATGATTTCTTCTATATGTTTATAGCATTAAAAAAAAAAAAAAAAAAAAAAACCCCGCCACTAAAGCTAGCAAGTTGATGAAGTAGTGTAAATCCTGTCTGCCTTCTGCTTTTGGGAGAAAATCTACTTTTCAGACATCTCTAATGAATGATGACATTTTACATTCAAGGAGCAAATGTGACTTTTCCTGCTGGACAACACTCTCTTGCTTTCTCTTCTCTTTGGGTACATGTAACAGAAGCTTGCTAAGGAGGAAAACAGCCTTAAATGAATTGCAAAGCCCTAGATCTTGTTTTAGAAATGTTGTAACTGCATAATGCACTCAGACATTAAAAGGCAAAATAATGTACAGAATTGAACTGTTCTGTGTGTTTTGTTCTCTCTGTACAGTGGGGACAACAGTTGTGAGTCCCCTGTGCAGGGAGGAAAACTGCAAACCTGGGGCAAGCAACGAAGTTTTTGGTCTTCCAGATTATTCCCAGTAATTATCTGAAATAAAGATCTGCAAGTGGAGTGGCTTGCACAAAATGGAGATCTTGCTGAGTATTCACGCGGAACAAGCTTGGGGTGAGATTTTTAACCTGTCCGAGTCTCCCTGGAGGACTGATGACCTCAGGGTTTTAGTATCTTCTCTCACCTCCTCTCCCACGTGAGGTGCTGCTTTGACTGTGGTGACAGAACCAGCTGTGCAGGGCTTGGAGAAGGGTTGATTTGCTGAGTCAGGGTGGAGAGCAAAAGTGGTGTCCTTCTGTCATTCCCTCCTTCTATCCTGCTTTCCACCAGGGATCTGTACAGGTTTGAAGCAGTGCCTTCATATACTGTTGGGAAATGCTTTTGTATACTTGGTTTTAGTGGGAGACAGAGGCCCTGGGGCTTCACACCTTCTCTGAAATGTCCAAGTTGTCACTGCTTCTAACTTGGGAATGCCAAAATATAAAGTGACATATTTTAATTATGAAGTGGGGTGGGAGTGGGAAGGAAGAAATAAAAAGCAATCCAAAAAAGCCAAGATTTAGAGTGACATCACTTTCTATATAATTGCAATGCCAGCAGACATTCAATAAACATATCAGCATTGTTAAAATGATTTATGACCCAAACAGTTGAATATAAAATATTATCAATAGATGTGTCATCATTGATCTTTCCTGAGGCTAGCAGCTGAAGGATGGAAGAGGGAGATGATGTTAACAAACAATCCTTGACAGGAATCCAAAGGAAACAATGTGGAGGGACAGACAGCTGACAAATTCAGTATGGGGCCATTAAAACATGTGATGAATTTTCTGGGAAAGTATATATTTGTGGAAGAGGTGAGCTCATATCTACCATAAATTTGTCAGCCATGACACAGTGTTCTCAGGCCTGGCATGAATAATGCCTAGCTATTTACAGGCTTTGTCTGGCAAAAGCTCTATCAGTCACTCCAGGGTTATTTACAAAGGAAAGTGTTTATCAGTTACAAGGACATGACTTTGCCACTAAAAGATAACAAAAGAAGTCAGCCAGTGGCCTCTCTGTGCAAGATGCATCCTCTCCAGAGAAGCTCTGGGCTGGAATGAATCAGATGGACTGCAGTAGGACCTTCTGGCAGAGTGCCTCGCATAGGCTGCAATAGTACATTTATCCACACTGATTAGATTAGAATTATTAATAGGGGTCTATGGAGTGGAGCAAAGGGTCATTTAGAGTTTAATTCTGTTCTCAGATAACTTCATTTCAGCTGATGGGATTGTTATTGTAGGGGTTTTATATGTTTATAGGAAACAATATACTCAATAATTAAGTCATGCATCCTTCTGCAAGATTAGGAGAGCTATTGTGTAGCTGGAGTGAAGTCTTCACAATTGTGTTAATTAAGTAATAGTGATTTGACTTTGTCTCCTCATAAAATGCATTTAAGAAGTGACTAAAAGCTGCTGAGAAAGTGTTCCCTCAATAGAAATATATAGCAAAACAAGCAAGAAATGAAAGCAGCCTTGGATTGAGTAAATAGAATTGCTGATGCAATGCTTTTACTTAAGACAGATGACGACTTGGTCCGGAGTTTCAGCTTCCTGCTATGTTAATATAAATGCATATCAATTTAGTATTGAGTATACCAAGGTCTTTTTTCCTTGTCCTCAGTCTCAATAAAAGTGGAAGGCACAATCTATAGATGTCACAGTCTATACCTGTGGTATTTATGGCATGTTTACATTTGTCAGTTTTTTTGTTTCAAGCTTCTGACCATGAAGTCTGAGATTATGTCCAGCTTCTATGCAGCGGACAGCAAAGTGAGCCATTGAAATCTGCATTTGAAATGTTTGAAATGGGCTCATATGGAAAGATGATGGGTAGGGCTGGTAGAAATGTGCAGGGCGGAATTTGCAAGTGTTCATGAGCCAGTTTCTGAAGGAAATCCAGACTTCTATCTCCTATCAAATAATACAGACCAAAAATACTGACCCATGTTCTTTTCCGAAATGTTGATGTTCAGATTTCACACAGCATGTCCCGCAGTTTCTAATAGCACAGTTGTGGTTTTGTCACTTGATGCGTTATCTTCAAGGCCTTAAGTGTGCTGATAAAATTTTTCTGAGAAGTTTAATTTTGCCTGCTTTTCAGTGGCAGGGAGCCAGCTTCTTACATGGTGTAAATTGGACTCTTTCCATTCTCTTCAGTGGAATTGTAGTAACATACACCATTTGAAATCAAATTAAGCAGTAAGCATGGAATGTGAAAAAGCAGCATATTAATGCTTCAGGATAAGATTTCAACTGTAAGTGAAGGAAGTCTCTTGTTCATGACCCCAAGATGTGACCACAAAATAAATAATAAATCCTGACAAAGCAAAACACTTCCTTATCCCTCTAAAGGTAGCATTATCTGTTAAATAGAAAGTTAATCCCATCTTAGTTTTTTAGGCAGAATGGTGCAGCTAGGAGGTCATTGAGCAGATGCTTAACGGGATGGTAATTAATGAGGATAAAGAAATTTACAGCATTTCCAAAATGGCCACAAGCTTGTACAGTAAAGAATTTTTGAAAACACAGGTGTTTATCTCATAGGCTTTGAAAGCATGTGTGACAATCCTATTGATGTTATAAACTGTAAGTGCTCCAAAGTAGGTATCATGGTCCATTGTGTCAGTGATGTTTGCTCTGGGTGATTTACTGTGTGTAGCGTATGAAATAACTCAGAGGAGTTTCTATGGCCTGTTGATCAACTGTATGCCGAAAGAATCCCAGGAAAACAGCTAGACCTATTGCTTTAAAGCCAATCTATATACAGCAGGTTTAGTTACCAATATGGTTTAACCAACTTTCTGACTTGAAGCAGTATGTTGTCATATTTTTAAGTGGATGTGAAATACATTTGGGAATGGCTCAAATACTTTTATCCATTTTCTCTATGATTTATTATATCATGAATGGCAAATCAGCGATCTCTATCAGGGGATGAAAAATGCAGTAGATACACCTGCCATGCTTCTCCTCCTTTTCCTCTTGGTCCAGAGAAAAGTGTGCAGGTTCAGGAAAGAAAGAGGTAGCTATTAAAGACTAACCATATTTGAAGAGAATCTTGTTCTTTGAAGGTCTGGTGTTCATTTTCTCTGGGACGTGAGTGCCCTGAGAGTTTGGGAACTTTTGTTGTGAGGACTTGTGCCATCCATTCACTCTCAGAGTGAAAAGACTGGAGATCTGGTTTGGCTCTGTCCTGAATCTGTTGGGAGTGTTTTGACAACTCTGGTATCCATTTGAATTTTTGCCACTCTATCTATGTGTCCAAGGATTTATGCCTTTTCCTGGCCATGTGTGCCATGAATTCAGGAATTTTCCAGCCAACATGAAGATTATTTTAATGAAAATCTCTTTCAAAATTTGGTTTCCATTATAGAGACTCTACTTCCAGCCTTGTTGATTCCCATTGACTCCAGCAGGAGACAGGGAATAGTACTTTGAAGAGACAGCTTTAACAAGCAGTTCAAAGCCCATAAAAGATAAACAACAAATAATCTTTCTCCAATTCACTTTACATCAGATTTTCAGAAAAGTGTAGTCCTACCTATTGTCTTGGTAGAAAATAATCTTCCTGTGTTGGCCTGGAAACTTTGCACGTGCCTCATTTTGTTGGACTTATATCTAGCCAGATGTTCCATTGAGTTTCTTATTTTCTTCTGAGGACCTCTTTGCCCTATTTTACTAGATTTTATTTAGGCTTTTGTGTTTATGAAGGTAATGGTAATACAGTAACAGACTTGAAAGCTTTGAGGTGGCATTTAGGCTGCTCCATCTCCTTTGGAAAAGTCAGTGCCAGGCTGAAGATCCCAAGGTACTTGTGTGCAGCCTAGTGCCTTCATTCCTGCATTGCAGTTAGGAAACTGGACTGCACAGGGCAAAATGTTTCTCTTGGGAAAGGGGACATCAAGTCATCCACTCAGCCTAGTGCTGTATCTGTGGGTACTGGTAGGCTCTGGGAGGGTTTGCAAGTAGCTGAGAGACACTTTGAGAGACATGGCAGGGGAGAAGTGAATGTGGGCTGGCCAGGTTTGCCTCTAATACATGTCAGTCATGGACATGGGGAGCTCATAGTCCTGTTCATGCAGCTTAGGCAGCAGGACAGGGAGACAGGGGACAACAGTGGTTGGTGAGGATGACAGGTCTGCCAGCACAGCCCTCCCATCCGGAGGAGGATGCCTGAGCCTGGCTGTTGTGCTGGTGGCTCACATGGCAGGCCTACATTCTGAAACCTTCTCAGTGTTGCAGTTTTGTTTTTATTGTTGCTGTTGTTGGTTTGGGGTTTTTGTTTGTTTGTTTGCTTGCTTGTTTTGGGGGAGGACTTTTTTGTTTTACTAAATATAATTTGACTATAAAAAAGCAAACCCTTAAAAGATCCAAAGTGTCCAGAAGGATTCATTCCTCTGACAAGTAACTTTAAAAACATGTCTTCAATTGAGTCCATGTGTCCGCTTTCAGACAATTTCTACTAAAAATGCCTTCACAAGTAGAGGCATTGCTGTAAATAATCAGATTTCAAATGCTACAACTCCTAGTCATTTTGAATATAGTCCTGGAGTTGGAATAACAAACATAAAACTAGCTGCTCTAATACAGAAAAAGGAACTGTAAGGCCATCAGCAAAATCCAACCCAGGAAATACTGCCAACTTCAGACAAAGTAAACTGAGACCAATAAATTAAACTGAAACACTTATTTTATTTTGGACCAAACAATACAGGGCCTAACATTTCCACAGGCAAGGCACAAATATCCTTTTACTATCAAAACCAAAAGCTTTTAAGGCTTCAAAAGGAGCTGCAGGCAAACAGTCAAATATTAAATGACAGGCAAAGCTGCTCTGACAGGGCTTTGTGGATTGTGTTATAGAGGTCTTGGATGATTCACAAATGTCAGCTCACACTCCCAGCATCACTGCTGACCCCAGCTGCTAACACTTGCAGCAATTTTGGGCAGGTGAAGTAAAACAGCTTAACAAGTGACCTCCCTTCAGCTGAGCTCCTGCAAGTGTCCATGTGTGCACTGGTAGCCACCTACAATGCAATGCAAAATATATCTGCTTTTATGTCTTTTACTGAAGATGCTGAAATCAAGTTATGGTAAAGCCTTAAGCCAACAGTTTGAGCTTGCACTGGGGACTGTTGGCAGGGACAGCCCAGCTGAGAGGAGGTACCTCCTTGAGAGGTTCTGGCTTGGTTGCAGTCAGTTGTGAGCTCATACCCAGAACTTCACTTTGAGCAACAAATCTCCAGCTGCTGTAAAAGTACATGTGCAACTGAACCCAGGGGATCGGGTTGCATTTTGCTTTTTAACTTAATTTTACTTTATCATTCAGTGTGTCAGTTCTTCTGAAACCTTATACATGGAGGAAATATTCCTTGGCTGCTCCAGAGCCTGAGTTTTCCCAACCAAAGGCAGGCAGCTTTTCAGAAACAGGAAAGAAGATCCTAGCTGCTATCCTATTCTGTGTGGAGGAAAAGCAGGGAGGGCATTACAGGGTGTTATGTTAACATCTGAGCAGCCTGGACACCTTGTCATCTTTTTGAAATGTACTTCAGAGTGTTTCATGATGGTACTCCAGTCTTAGCAGTCCTCTTTATGCCCTAGTTTGCAGAGCAACCATGTGCTGGAGCTAGGAAAGGGGCTGCAGCTGTCAGAGGATTGTGGCCACCTTTCCTGTGCCTCAGTTCCGTAGGGTTCATCCTTAGACTCCTGTGGGTGACATTTGGCCCACACAGGAAGATAAGAATTAAGACTGAAAGGAACTTCTGAAGTCATCAAGTCCTGTCCCCTGCTGTTGAAGCAACCACATCATATGATGTCTTTCAAACACTTATCTAGTTCCATCTTGAAACCATTTAGATTTCTTGACCTCACTACTCCTACTGAGAGGCTGCCTTTCTTCTCATCGTTATAAACCTTCTTCTAATTTCCAGCCTAAATATGTCCGGAGCAGTTTGAGCTGTGTTTAATAGATACTAAGAAATTAAATTAGTCACCAACTTGCTTTTATTTATGTGTCTATGCTGCCATATGTATTTTGTGCTCATGGGAAGATGTCTGGGTGAGGGGGAAGTGGGACAGCCCTGCTGGGTGCCTGCTGTGTACCACAGCTTGGGGAGGAGAGGGTGACTTAAGCAGTAAAGGAGAAACGGGGGGCAGGGGAACAAGAATAGAACAAAAGTGAGGAATGGGAAAGGAGAAGACAGCTGAGCCATGGCAAGGGTCAGGAAAAGGTGTTAGAAGCAATGAGGCCTGGTAATGAGCAGCAGAGAAATTTTGAAACACAATGTGGAGGAAAGGCACTTTTAAGAAATGTAAATAGTGATGCAGACAAAATATAAGCAAATAAATAATATTTAGGCAACAGGCAAGCAGATGAGAAGAAATGTAGTGTAAAAGGGGAGAATTCACAAAGAGTATAGAGGAAAGGGAAAAGGAAACCAATTCAGCAATGCAGACCAAAATTGTTTCAAGTGTGAGGGTCTCTCACTTGTTGGGGTGCACTCCAGTTCTGCTGTACAAGCTGGCTGGAGCTAAGCTCTTCTCTCAGCTGCAGATCACAGGAATGAGAAATGAAGGCTTAGTCTTACTGAAAAAAAAACATCTGTAGAATGCAAAAATGTGTTTTCTGAGAATATATTAATATTATTTCTGTGGAGAATGGGAACTTGAAGAGGGAATGAAGGGTACAAAGTTGTCTGCTGATGTTTTCTGGTACTCAACAAAGCTTCTCGCTCTGCTGGTCTGTGAGAAGTTGATTGTTACTATGGCAAATATGAATACTAAAGGAGAAGCTATCCCCCTTCATCAAAACAGACTTTACATAGCAAATGACAAGCCCTAATTAAACAGATAATTTCTGAAAAGGATGAGGATTTTCCCCCTCCCCAAGGCCAATACCCTACGCCACCATTATGTGCAGAAATACATGGATGAAGTAAGAAAAATGTGGGACACCAGGAATACACATAGGTGATAACATAGACCTTTGTACTGAGCTAGCTTTAAAAATCCTGCAAAGAGCAGTATTTACTTGTAGTTCATGCCAAATATTATATTCAAAGTCAGTAGAAACTTGGAATATAGCAGAAAGTAGAAAGTATTTGGCAGATGAGTGAGGGAGCTGTAAGATGATGTGCTTCTGCTCTGTAACACTGCATTAACATCCATTAAGGATTCTGCTGTGTGGCAATTATTTTATGCAGAGGAAACGCTTGCACAGGGGGCTGCAAGCTCCTGCAGCCTGTACTGTGTAGGGATGGAGGCAACATGGGAGGTACAGGCATCATCCACATCTGAGCCTCTGAATGTTTTAAGTATGTGCTCTGGTTTGAGAAGTCCTGGGGACAGGACAGGTGCTTCTGTGCAGCATGTGTGCAGGCAGCTTTGCAGAGTCAGGACCACTATGCCTATTTTGCATGTGGTGCTGATGCGATGTTCAGTTATGGGAATGCTGCCAGTGACCAGAATGAGGATGGCTCTGGCTTTGTACTTGCAGATATTTATTATAAACAATAAAGAGAAATGGAATTTCAGTTGTCAGTGGGAGATCAGGTGGTAATAATATTGGCTCCTGCTTTCCTTAACACACAATTTAGAAGATTCTTTCTCCTTACCTTACCTGGAACTCTGTGGGAAGGAACATACTAATTCCTGTATTTCAAAACAGAAACTTGAAACACATTCCTCTCAAGCTAAAGAGAAGAAAAAACCTTTATGTTGTTGAGATGAAACTGGTGTTGCTGGTGCAGTCCCAATCTGCAAATTAGTCAGAATTTGTTCAAGAGCATTAATCTTGATTGAGCATTAATCTACTGTAGGTGGTTTTAGATGTCTGTAAGTTGTTCCTTAATTTTTTTTTTTTTCCTCAGATGCACACATATGAAATGGATGGTTTCTGTCCTTCCAGAAAGAGAGCTAGTTTCCATCAAGCCAATTAATGAACGGGAGTCGATGTACAGCGTGTGCACCAGGGGCTGCCGTCTGATCGGTGAGCTGGGGGCATTGCCTGCATCTTAGTACAAGTCATCAGGTGGCAAATTCACCAAGGAGTCTGCCAGCTGTTTAACTTCATTACAGTTTATCATTATGTCTGCCTCCTTTTTTTATTTCTACATTTAATCACCTAATATGATTTTTATCAGCTTGTCAGGGAGTGGGAGAGAGTGGTGGGGAATTTGTTTCACTTTCTCATATTACATGTCTATTTTGGTAAAACATTATGGCAAGTTTATGTCAGTCCTGCTTTGAAACAATAAGATTCAAGTGAACTAATTAAGCCTGTGAGTACCAAAACATCTAATTAGTATTAACTCTTAGCTGTAAAACCATGATAGGTATCTTCTCTGCAAGATGCATTTCTGTATTGTTTAAAATGCATAATGAACCAGTAACTGGTAGCCAGCCAGTTGTTTAAAGATGGCACCTTCCCAGCTCAAAGCAGCCACTTGCTTTCGATTGAAGCATGTTATTGTCAGTATGACAAGACTATCATGTACCATCAGAGAGCTGATCATCAGTTCCAAAAGTATCTTCATCTGCAGCATGATGAGACATCAAACCAAATTGCTCTTGGCAATATCTTGGCCACCAAAAAGGGAGATGTCTTCCCTGCATGCCATATATATTCTGGATGTGGAAATTTGTTTCAGTTTTGGTGGAAACCTAACAATTCATTAACTCGTACAAAATTTTAAGAGAGCAATTAATTGTGATGTTGGAAATTGAAGTTCCAGCTATTCAACATTTGCTGTATATGCCATGCCTGGTTTTAGATGCTGTACTTGCAGTGGAAGTACATTCTTGCACAGACATCAACCCAGAAATAGCCGTTGTTAAAAAGAATAATTTTAAAAATTGTGTAGGCTTCCAAGCTATCCTTGCCTCCAGATAGATTGTAATATTATGAATTTAGGCTGATGCCATGCATGCAGTGGTGTTCAGCTTTTTGATGCAGCAATAGCCTAGTTTGACACATACCAAGGTGATACTAAACATTCATCACATCTCCTTGTTCAAGAGGCTGCTTCACAAAAGTGATCCAAGTTTCACTGGAGATTCCCATTTGTGAATACACCATATAAATCACACTTTCCCCACTTCCTCCTCTGCCAGCTCTTCTGTCTACTGGCTGCATTCAGAAAATTACCTCTATCCCAGAAGGTCAGAAAAAGTGCTACCAGTGGTGAGATCCCCTTCCTTGGAATCTCCAGTCCAATTCCCTGGGGGACTGAAGCTCTGCTGATTGTTCTCCAAATTGCTGCATTTCTCTAACAGGCTTTAGTGTCTCAAACATTCACTTCATTCCTGACCTTCTCAGACCTCTCAGCTGGCAGTTTTCCACAATGCCATCAAACTGCATGCTGTAACCTTTTAAAAAATGTTGTTAACGTAGGTTAAAATCACAGATGCATTTTAGGTTTGATTTCTCTTTTAGAAATTCCAAATTACACCGCATATTGGAAAGGCCTGGTTTGGCTTGGAGCCATTCTGATAGATGTCATATTGCTAAACAAGATGGGCTTAGAAATATGCCTCAATGTTTCCTTTTTTATTTCAAACAAATACAAGCAGTAGATTAACATTTGGCTGACCCTGGCGGCAATTGCTAAATGTAATGTTTAGAGCAATCTAACACTCTGATCCTCTGCGGTCCTCCACAGTGGAACATTGTTTTCAAACAGCTTTCCAAGTTGTACAAATTGCGGCCATTTCTACAACAGAAGCCTAACGTATTGACCAGAAGATCCAATGGCATCCAAACCATATGGCCAGATGATGTTATAGAGATTTTTCTTGACCTGGTTGTGCGAGCCACAGGAAGGTGTTCCTGTAAGCTGGACATTTGCTTGCAAGTAGTTGATTAAAAAATTATACTTTTTCATCTGTTATAAAGTTTGTGTGATAAACTGCCCAGAAAGACTTTAATTGAACAGGAAAGTCCATGCCGAAAAGTGTATAAGCAAGTGATAGAGTAAAATCACGTGAGAGAAAATTAAATTTTCATGTCTTGTAAATGAAATATACATTAGGGACTCTCTCCAGCGACCTCCAGATTCTGTAATTTTTGGATTGAAGCTGAAGACCTAAATCATGTAGCCACAATGGCCTGTAACACGCATATGGTGGGTATTGCCTTGCTATGGGCCTGCGACAGTAAACAAATGGAACTAGTTTTGGAGAACTGCTATTGACAGTAAAATTCTAATTTTGCTCCAGCTCCCAGAACAGATGTACCTCAGAGTCCATAGACTGCAATACTTAACTGCAGCTACTCAGCTGTGACCTTCAGCCTCAGGCTCACTGCAATAAAATTTTCATGCAACCATATGGAAGAATATTTTAATAGAGATTTACTGTCAGTAACTGTCCCAAAGGAGCAAATAAGGAAGCTGTAACATATTGCGTACAGTAAATCAAGGGGACTTCAATGGAAAAACGAAACCTCCCTGAGGCAAGCATCTTTAAAATTACAGGCAACACTTTGTACAAATATGTGTACAAAGGACTAGATATGCACTCAGTTAAGCAACTCAAAATGGTTTTGATTTGAAGATATATTTATTAGAATTTATTTATTGTATTTTGTACGTGCTAATGGGGGAGGGGGTCACCTTGCCGCACTCACCAGCAACTGCTGTGCAAGTTTGGCTTTACTGGACGCGATGCAAAACAGGCAAAAGCAGAGAGAGGGAGGGAATGGGAGTGCCGAGTCAAGGAGTTCACATGGCAAATTGCATCTCCCAACAAACACAACTGCAATGGTGCTCTCCCTCATCCTCTCTGACCATGTCAGAGGATTATAGTTAAAAGCAATTAACCTCTGCAATTGCTGACTGCTTCCTGGAGCCTGATGGGACCAGAAGGGGAAATTCCTGCCAGAGTGCTCAGAAGGAGGCAGGAAACACGAATGCCATAGCTTTGGAAGCGTGTCAGAGATCTTCTCTGTTGGCACTCCTCTGGGGACCCTCATGTGGGCAGATCAGATCTGAAAAGCACAAATGGGCTGAAGTCTGTCTATCTGGAGGTCTTTAGAGACTTAAGAATTCACTTTTTAGGGCTTCATTCTCTTATCTTTTCCTTTGAGAGTACTTTTTCAGGAATTTCTGCAAGTGGATAAAGGCAAATAGGAATGTGAATTTCCGCCCTATTCTCACACTGCACACACACTTGTTTTGTTCCTCTAACAAAACTAATAACATGACAAGTCAATAAATCAGGATCAGATAGATTAAATGCTCATGGAAGTAAGACTGAGTTATTCTTTGTAATGTTCTGTAGTAAGTGTCATGCAAAAACAAGCCTACCTGAAAATGTACAGGTGTCTATTGTGTACCCTGACTTGGGAAGTATGTGATGAAAGAAAGGCATAGCAAAGCTCAGGGAAAAAAAGCAGCCAAGTGGCAGGATACAAATCTGCCTCTCTGAAAGAAAAGTGGAGCATTGCATATCAGGGCTCTGTCAAGTCACAACAATGAAGTGATTGTCAAAAATGTTTAAAGTAAAAAAATGAGATATGTTATTTTTCACTTAGGTAAATCTCTGAGGGCAGAGGGCTTAAGGATTGCCCTTCACTTAGGATGGCTGTGGGACACACAGCTCAGGGCTGGGGAGCATTAATTCCTACTGCTTTGAGTGAGTGAGCAGAAGTAGCAGGGGCATATCTCAATGCAAAACTGAGAACAAAAGAGTTACAGCCATGCCATAAACCTGTGTGGTTTGGGTGGGTAGGAAGACATTGCAGGAGAGAATGAAAAAAATGAAACAACCAAGATGCTCTCTATTTTTGCATGTTAACAAGCTGTGTAAAAGAAAATGTGCACTTTATCTCCCATGTTCTCTCAAAGAGTGCTCTGTGAGACACTGCATTTTGACTAGTTACATGGTCCAAAGTGGACACTGGAAAGGAAAAAACACTTTTAAATGGTCATTTAAGCCTGGTCTCTGAAAACATTTTTCCTCCATGCCTTGTGTGATGACTCTGGAGGCTGCTGTTGTATCTGAGACCTAGTTCCAGAAGAACTTTTTGATTTGCAACAGGTATTTCAAAGGAAAGACAGGTCTTAACTTTAGAATAATTCTGCCTTTTCTGAAAAGCAATTAGAGATGTTAAAAAATGTCATTTTAACAAGAAATATTTTTAAATTGTGGGTTTCAACCATTCCTTTCTTTGTACTTTGCGAATCATTCATTTCTGTGCTCTAAAATGGGATGGGAAATCATGGGTAGTAGTTGTGTGACCCCACACTTTGCTCCTCACATGTGCCTTCTCACCTGTAAGAAGTCCCCACTTGCCTCGAGTCTGAGAGCTTCCATTTCTCTGAACTCTTGCTGTACTGTGAAACATCAGCTACAGGCATGTTTGGAAAGGCAGGCAGAAAGTAGCTTTTAATGACTGAAAGTTGTGCCTCCCCTAGACTAAAATCTGCCAGTATGTACTGGGTTTGTTTTGATTCTTTTGCTGTTTTTTTTTGGTGGGGTTTTTGGTACTATCCCTAGAGTTGGAATCAAACTAACCTAAGGAATCTATAGGGTTTTTTGCTTTTTGCTTCTGTGTTCCTATTTCAATCCTGAAATTCTCTGTTAAAACAGCACCAAAATGAGAGGATTCTACAAGTTTTGTTTTGCTGATTAACTGTTGACAGAGGCTTTTCAGGAGAGACAAATCACTGAATCTCTGAGTGTCACAGAGATCGTCTCTTCTTAGCTCAGTACCATTTAATCACCTGCAGGCATCCCAATTACCATAAGCAGAATTACTATCCCAATTAAGCAGCAGTCCTTGCCACTTGGTGTCATTAGGCTTAATTTGGTTCCTTGGGAAGTGTCCTGATTAAGTTGATTACCTGATTAAGTGGGTGTACTCTATATGATGGGCCTGATGCATCAGTGCTTTATGCCAGTTCTGCTTGTTGATTAAAGTGCTATTATGGCAGCGTAGGAATAGAGCAATGCCAAGGTGAATCTGGCCTGTTGCTTTTAGCAGTCATTGTCCAAGCTTGCAAAACACTTTGCATTTTTAGCAGGAACTCACTGGACACAAATCCTCCAGTTCTGGAGACAATGACACTGGACAGTTTTTTAAAATTTCTCCTAAAACAAGAAAGTAAAATTTGCTGTCTGCAAGGAGGGTGGCTGATGTGGTGGAAATGGACTTGAGAAATGCAAGACAGGAACATTTAGAATTTAAAGTGGGGTGGGAACCCCTAACAGCTCAGGCTGCTGCTATTTTGCCCCACTTTTCCATGCTGGAAGGTACTGATGTAGCATATCAGTCCATTTCAACCATGGACTAGAAAGCTGCTGTATGAGAACACAGTCACAATTATATATTTAAACTCTGTTTAAAATCTGTTTGTGTTTCTTGGCTATCTCTGAGTCTAAAATGAAATGCCAGAATATTAGGAGCCACATACTGGTTGACATGAAAAGCAGTGATATCAAAGAAGAGGTTAATTAGGCACCAAAACAAAAAAAAATTTAAAAAGGCACATTATTTCTGCCCTAGCCAGAAGTAAACGGGAACAGACGTAAAACTAGCAAAGCAAAGCGTGGGAAGAATTTCTTTTTTATTTCTGTTGTAGGAATAAAAAATATGGGACACTGCTTAGGTGTTCTGTCCATTACCTAAATGGAACCTGTAATAGAATTCATCTCAGCTACCTCTGGGCACATTTGTTGCAGAGGTCTGTATTGGGTTGTTGTGTATAGACTTTAGGGAAGTACAGCCAGGGAAGAATACAGGAACTTTTGGAGTTGATCCAATGTGGTGTAGGTGTCTGCTTTAGGATAAGGTATCCTGTCAGTGTAAAGCAAGTCTCGTCATCTCTTCAGAGGTTAATATCTCTGCCGTAGACACCCTGACTTTGCAAGGTGACTCAAACCCCACTTCTCACTGAGGTAGTGCTACTGGGCTGCAGACATGCCCACTACTTTCAGCAGAACATGTTGAGGAAAGAATTTGCCCATCTGGCATGAGATGGAGGGGTAGTATCTCTGCTTACTTTTATCTCTTGTCCCTTTCATCCAGAACATATTGCCACAACTGAAGTTAATACAGCTATTGGCAATGATATGAACACATTCAATTTTTTTCCTCCCATTATGTTTTCTTGGAGCACAGGAAACAATTTTCCCTCTTGTCATGCCATTTATCTAAGGATAAAGGAGGAGGGATGTAAACCTGCATGAAACTATCTTTGCTAACAGAAATCAGTTGTCCAGCAATATCTGTTTGATCTGTCCAGCTGATGGAGGAGATATAGCGCTACGTTGACACCGTATTTTCTAGGCTGTTAGCCAGCTTTTATCCATCTTTTGGTGCAAAAGGGGCCCTGCACCATAACAGGGCAGAAAGAGGAAGGCTTGCCTAAATGGTCAATCAGTGCAACAGCCTGTTGTAATACCTGTGTCTTTTCTTCTTCCACATTCCACTTCCAAAATCATTCAACCCTAAACAATCATGCATGAGGAGTATTGGGAATGGTGATGTTTCTGTCTTCAATTGTCACACTGTTTCCAGGGAGCCTCCTTGTAGGTCTACCTGACTTCTCAGGTTGACCTAATCTGTGTTGGGAAGTGGCTGGATTCAACCAAGACAACCTTTTCCTAGATACTTTCTCTTGAATTTACAATAGCTTCTTCAAAGCAGATATTCTAGGCCAGACCACATGAATTGAAAATATTGGTTTGGACAGCAGTATCCAAAAATGCCTTTTGAAGTACATGAACCTGAGAGATAGAGGTGTATATTAATAACTGAATATTAAAATCTCCTTTTCCTGTGGATAGTTCAACCTACCCCTCATTCCCATCAGGAGAGTAAATAGTCTGAGCTGAGGAAATGATTCTGAACCTTGTTTGTACGCACTCACGGGTCAGATTGAAAACTAGGGATCCCCATTATGGAACTGGGCTGATAGACAGCAGCTGGAGAATCTGACCCTTTGTACCGACATCTCCTACGTGTGTACATTCAGCTGTTGGGACCTGAGCATGTGCAGTACATTATTTCCTCTAGCTTTGCAATCTGGCAAGAAACTGTAGTGCCCTGAAAGGTTACAGATGTGGCTATAAAGTTTGCATGAATACTTGCTCAGCTGCGTGCGTCACTGCTACGTGAGCCTGACTCCTCCTTGGAGTCAAGTAAAGGAGGAGCAGGCATTTCTGTAGTGAATGCACCTTTAAAATAAGAAGGAGCAGCATAGGAGTTCCCAGGCTAGCTATAATCTCTGCTAGTGGGCCATATTCTGTAGCCAGAGGTCCATATGGGAGTGTTTCCTGCTTGTATATCCAGCTGCCTTTGGCTGCTCAGCCTGAATGATTTTCAGAGTCATCAGCACTCAGCACAACTTTTCAAGGAGGCTCAGCCTCCTGTAGTTTTGCCACACATGCCTCAGCTTGGCTTTTGCTAAATATTAGGCATAAACCATTTATTTATTCTGCATCTTTGTTTCTGAAGATATGACCCATTTCCACAGACGTCAGCGATGATATTCCCATTTGCGTCAGCCAGGACAGGCAAAAGTTGCCCCTGTGGCTGTTCCAAGTGTGTCTGCTCCCTCAGTAAAGAGTGATCTGTTCCTCATTCCCTGCATGTGCCACACGTTCAAGGTCTGTTGCTTAGTTTTGACTGGCCAAACAGGCTGTGAAGTGTCACTGCTTTGTGACTGGATATACGTAGCACTTAGGAGTAGGCACCTTCTTTGAATATTCGTAGCAAATGTACTAAAAACGCTTTCTAAGACAGTCCTTCAGTACTTCATTTGGGATCATTCCCTCTGAAAATACTGTTGTCAGCAAGCTTTTTCACTAGAACACTGACAGGAAGAAAACACAGAAAAGGTGAAAACATAATTGAATCCAATTCCTTTCAAAATAGAATGAATGAAAGACTATTGCTGTAAAGTACTTGCAGTAACCTCCCAGATGTCTGTCTTAGACTTTGGATGAACTTGGCTCAGAAGTATCTCTTTTCTCTTTTTTAAAGATTTTGCTTTTTATTATGTTTTTGAACAACATTTTACAACCAATAATAAAAAGGAATATTAAATGTCATATAGTCTTTCATAGCCGAAAAAGAAAACAATGATCATCAGAGTTGGAAGGGATCCTTGAGGATCACCTAGTCCAACTCCTGGCCCTGCATAGAACATCCCCAATAATCACACCATGTGCCTGAGAGCATTGTCCAAACACCTTTTGAACTGTGTCAGACTTGGTGCTGTGACCACTTCCCTAGGGAGCCTGTTCCAGTGCCCAACCACTCTCTGGGTGAAGAACCATTTCCTAGTATCCAGCCTACACCTCCCTTGATAGAACTTCAGACCATTCCCTTAGGTCCTGTCACTGGTTGCCAGAGAGAAGAGGTCAGTGCTTGCCCCTTCACTTCCTTTCATGAGAAAGTTGTATAGAGTGATAACATCTTCCCTTAGTCTCCTCTTCTCCAGGCTGAACAGACCAAGTGACCTCAACTGCTCTTCATATGGCTTCCCTCAAGGCCCTTCACCATCTTCATTGTCCTCCTGTGGATGCTCTCCAATAACTTAATATCTTATATTGTCGTGCCCTTAGAACTGGGAATGGGCCTGACTCCCCTATATTGAGTATTTCCCTGCATTTTGTGCTGTAGGAGCATTAGATTTGTAAATGTGTATGCTCACAACTTTCAGTGAGACAACCAGAATGCTCTTTGTTCTGTCATGTATTTATAAGATGAGATAAATCATCAGGATATGTCTTAAGAGAATTCCACCATTACAGACCTCAGAAACTTCATGAGAGGAGCTCATCTCCCAGAGTTCATGTTTTGCTGAGGTCAAAATCTTGTAAGAACACAGCTATTCTAGAGAATTAAATGTGAACCTGATGTTAGCACTGATTTAATCTTGCTCATAAACTTCCAGCTCGAGCCAAAACCTCTCTACATGCGGATAGCAGAGATGACAGCTTGATGGATCTGAAACTTTAAGCGTTGTGTACAATTGGGATTGCTAAGCAGGATGAAGGATATGTAGCACCTTGGATAGTCCTGTTAGGATATATAAGCCCTTCCCAGGCTTGTCAGATGAAGAGCAAAGATGGATTTACGTGTTAGGATGAAGGAAACTGGAACCTTCCTAGCAATGAAGGTTAGGAAACCTCTTATATTTACTCCAATGTATTGCATGGCTGCATAAGCCAAGGGGATTCAAAACTGATGCCAGGAGCCATAGCCTTCAGAGAGTTCAAGTGGTTTAGGGAGATCCCTGAAAAAGAATGAGACCTTCAGGTGATAAAGGGTATTTTTAGGGATTTTTGTTTGTTGTTTTTATGACTAAAGAAAATTAAACTGAAGCCCTAACTTGATTTCTCCTTGTGGATTAATCTGTTCTAATTATTGCTATTAATAGAACAGTGAGCCCTCAAGGTCCCAAATGTGCAGAGACTTGTACAGCTATTTTGCATGCCTATTGAATCCAGAACAGACAAATAACTGCCTGCACAGTTAAAGGTACATGTTGTTGCAGGATTTGGGCACGAGAAGGGGTTTGGAATTACAGCTATTTTAAGAGCCCAAACAAAGCAAGGGTTGGTGGAAAACATAAAAGTAATTCTCTTCATTCAACACAATTTCTCATCAATTGCTATCTTTGAGGCTCTTTAGCTAAGCCTTGTGCAGGAGAAAGTAGTAAGGAATCACAAGTGAATGACAAAATTAATCAAAGACAGGAAAGAAAAAAGACCTCCTTGTTTATGATAAGTATCAGTTCTGTTTCCTATGTGTTGGCTTCATCCACAGCCAGCTGTAATCAATAATATCTTCCTCTTGGCTTCAGAGCACTCTGGGTGAAAGCCTGTTGCTGCACATGGTTGTTTTCAACTGTGAGTCTCTGAGCAGGTCTGTACTACACATCAAGTTGTAGTACAACAGTCCTGGACCTCGTGCTGTGCATGGCATCCTGCAATAATCCTAGCCCAGGAATGTGACTGGCAGAATCACATGGTCACAGCATGCTGCCAAAGCTGAACCATTCTGCAGAAACACCTCATGCCATTCCCCTTGGTACAGCTTCTGGCTCAAAGGGAAAATTTACAGTGAAGGACATCTTGGGTAGCATCAACACCACCAACCTCTTAATAAGCTACAACTTCAGGGGAAGTGACTGTAAAGAAGTGAGCACATGGCATTACAGTGTGGTTTTATCTAGTCAAGCTGGGTAGGAAGTGATTTGTTTTCTCTCATCTTATTATCTTGTTATTATTATTATTATCTTCTTATTTAAAACCTCCCTATCACTCCACTCTATGCAAGCACACACAAATGGTCATGACAGTGTTTTGACCCTACTGTAGAAAAGGCAAGGGAAAATGTTCTTAATTTTGGTAGATACTTGTTTTTCAGTTTCATATGGAAATGATGCAGTTCAAAACTACTGCAGAAAAGAGACTCTTTTACAAAGGGATGGACAGGCTAAAATGTGAATAAAAATAGAAGCATTTTGCAAAAGGAAATGTAAACCTTTTGGGGAAAAAGTTTGAAATGCATTTCCTTGCTGTATTTTGCTGTATCTCTAGCTATTGGAAGGGGAGGCAGGCAACTGTGCACAGTGGTTCATCCAGCTGATTTTATATATGTACATATGGAACAAATCTCTTTTAAGTTGCTGTATAGGCTTGGAAAACACATGACTTTAGGGAGCAAAAAAATGGTGGGATAGACATTACACTTATGCAGAGAATAAAGCAGTTGTCAAGGCTTCTGAAAATCAAAATTTTCAACTATCTTTTGAATGTTTAGGTGAAATACAAAACTGGGATGCTTATGCACTTACACTGTAGATAGTCACCATATGTGTTTTATAACAAATAACTACACTGGGATTTCCATCAAAGTCCAGGTTTTCTAGGTGCCCGGCCTCAGTGAAAATCCTCTTTGAAAACTCTGGGGGAAATGGGTGATAATACAGCCACAGAGCTGTATCTGTGGCCCTAGTGAAATGGCACAATTAAAGGTAGCTGTGATACATGGAAGTTTTACACAAAAGAAAAACTTCAGCAGCCAGTGCCTTTGATGGAAGGATATGGTAGGGAACCCCCTAAAGCATGACTGAGGTGTCTCTTGCTTCATGCTGTCTTGGGGTCTAATATTTGAGAGATCAGCTTTAAGCACGGAGGCCCCAATTATAGCCCCATCCTGTTTGTCATCTGCTGGTATTGGGTAGAAAGCAAATAAAGGGCTTTTCAAAAGGGATAGTGGACCTAACTCAGAGATTTTTAATATTTCCTCTAGAACTAAAAACACTTCCCACAAAAATGTAAAAAATATTTTATGATATATTCAAATGCTGGTCAGGCATTAAATCAGGCTCAGCTTTTAAATACAACCCTCACGCCCCGTTGTTATTTATGTAAGACTGGGCCACCCTGATTCAAAGAGTGATAGTATTAGGAATTAGAACAGTGACTTGTAAAGAATATTGAGGCTGAATCACAGAGCTGTTCTTCTGAAACATAAATTTTCATTAAAAATATAGTGCTTTCTTAGCAAGGAATTGTAGAGTGCTTTAAAAGACTAATGATGTTATTGGTAGGTGATACATTTTGCAAATGGAAGACAAGGAAGAGAAAACATAATTTCCTCTAAATTTAGCATAAATGCTATTACCTCTGTTATTGTCCCACAGGCCAATGGCACAGCTTTCGTAAAGCATCTGCTTCCTAAATTATATGGTACGTTTTGTTCTTTCAGAGCCCTGTATTGTTTCTATGGAGATCAGTGCAAACACTTAGGTCTTTGTGCCTATATAGGGATTATGAGTTAAAGAATACAAAAGGAATGCAAAGTTGGCATCTACATGCATACTTAGGTACCAGTAACTTGGAATCTGCTGGTGGATCAGCAGCTGTGAAAACGTGCTTTTTGTTTAGATTCAGAGAGGTAAGTGCCAGGCTCCTGTGTTTAGAAAATATTGGCCAGGGTTGGCAAGTTACTTACTGATCAGTTGTGTTTTATCTTGATTCCTGCCTCCTATTTACTTTTGCAATTAATCACAGCAACATTTTTAGACATCAGTGATGAGGACTTAGAGGTGCTGGACCCTTACTGTAAAAAACTCTTCCTGTGTTGCTACACAGACACTGTTAAAAGCAGACTATGATTAGGAAGTAGTGCAGAGAAGAGGTGGAGGTACAAGTAGATTACATGGTGCTTTGTCCGGAGCCTCTGGCAGAACTGGAAAGTGAACTCAGACCCCATGTTCTTGTTTGAATGTCTGTAACCCAAGAACAGCTCTTTCCTTCATCTCCCTCACAGTCTTTATTAGTGTGTGGCTGGACCTCAGCGTCACAGCCACTCATGGTAATAATTCAGCACTGTCTTGCAGGACTTGGGTGCTGGAAGTATTAGATCTATTCTACATAATTTATATAATTTACTCTTGAATGTCAGAAGGGAAAAAGAACCCCTAAGTTTTGATTAGACACTAAATTCATTATTTCACATTAGAATTGCCTTCACCAGAGGACCAAGGATACTTATTTGATTCAGTAACGAGAGCTCCAAAGGGTACTAATTTAGTAAGACTATTGACTGTTCATTACTCTGATGTTGCTCAAATAGCTGAGAGCATGTGTGGTGTTTAATGTGATCTTAAACATTACTATCTACGGTAAATCAGAAACAGGGCACAAGTGCTATAGCTGCTGTTTAATGATGTATGAAAAAGCTGCCTGGTAAAGTGCACCATTAAGAAAAGCTAAAACCAGTGCTGAACAAAGACCTGATGAAATATTGATACCTTTGCAGCCAGTACGATTTCTTCTTACTTGGAAAGTGAAGTCTGGGTTTCTGAAAAATCTCGCTTAACTTGAGCAAAGCAATGCAATCAGAGGGAGGAAAAGCCAAAACCAAAACAAGGAAAAATAACAGTTAGTATTCAGTATGTCAGTGTCCAGTTCATAATCAGGAAGACTTCCAGTTCTGCCATTATTCCCTTTCCATTGAAATACTGAACTTCCCCCACTCCATTCTCAGCCCTTTCCTCTTTTGTGGAGAAAGAATCTAATAATTTTTTAGAAAATTAAGACAGTCCATTTAAAAAGATGAACTAAAGGATGTAAACTTTATCCCACCTTTAAAAAGTTTTAAAAATACTAATGTTTGGGGAAGCTTTCTCAGGTCAGATGCTACCATTACCAGACCTTTGCTCAGAGATTCCTGAGGTATTCGTTACTCCACCTGCAGTGGACTTGCACGTGCTTAGCCAGGAGGATGCTTCTCTTCTCTGCACATGTATATCTGAGAGACTGACTTTGTTCAGCACTGTCATGAACACTGTTACTTAACTACAAATCAGTAATGCACACCCACTCTTGCCAGTATTTTGCCATAAAGCAAGTGTTTGTGCTTGTGGACCTGACCACAAGAGTAGGGGCTTAATCTCTTTGAAGATAGGGAAGAACCTTTTTGACTCTTTGTGAACCAGGGCTCAAACATCTGTGCAAACTGGGTTATTTTCATTTTACTTTCCACTCCTTTGTTTCATTTTTCCCCCCCTTCCACAAAGTTTGTGCTTTTGTTTAACAGGAGCTGTGGTAGCTCAGTGTTGTTGCCCCTTTTAGCTGCTGTGAAGGTCTTGTGCCAAGGCATATTGATTGAAGTTTTACAAGGCAGGGTTCTATCACAGGTGTGGAGGCTGGCAGTGGTGGCAGTACATGTGCTTAGTGGTTAGAACATCTCTCTCAAGACAACACCTCTGTAGTTTGTTTTGAGGGGGACCTGAAGTTTCTCCTATCTAACTGCTGCATGTGGGATTTGCAGGTCCTACAGAGTCCTGCAGCTCACTCAGCCTAGAAAGAAACAAGTGCTAAACCGAGAAGGTGCTCAGAAATGGTGAAAGCAGGGAGTTCAAAAAGAGGAGAACGAAAGGAAGTGCTTCTTCACACAGTACATAATGAAATTGTGCTACTCATTGACACAGGATGCTGAGGAGACCTGAAGAATAAACCGATTCAAAATAAATGAAATAATAGGATTAGGCAACTTTATTAGAAGAGGTCCATTGGTGGTTATTAATGATGTAGGTGGAACCTCCAGGTCAGGAAATCCTGGAGCCATTGATTTTAGGAAACAGGACACTGTAAGCAGGAAGGAATTGTGCTTCCATTGCCCCATTTTTTTCCCTGGATTTCTAATACTGAGGTGTGCCAAGGACCTCAGGTTGAAGCAGAGCAGGCTTTCTGCTGGGAATATCCTGAAACTAGGAGCTTAATTCAATCCAGGTGAAATCCACAGGTCTCTGCTCTGAGAGAGAGGTTGCCATCTGCACAGAGGCTGAAACAGGAGATCCTATTTCAAGATTTGGTATAGGTCTGCAGAAAGCTTTTGCTCTTAGCAAAATCTCAGTGATCACTCCAAACTTGGGGGAATACTTTGGAAGCTCCAAATTGAGGGAATGAAGGCCAGACACATCGATACTAGTGTGCAGCATGGACTCTCTCCACTCTGTTGCTGCAAGAGGCTTTGTATAGTTCTGACTGCCCAATATACACAATAAATGTACAGGATATGTACACATGCACATATATATGTAAGAAAAAAGAGAGCAGAATCAAGAATCGTGGGCTCAATCTGTGCTCTAGGAGCATTTCGGGTTTTGTTCTTCTGTAGCATAACTTTTCTACAAGTGGGTATTTTAAACCTAAGTAATTAAAGAGATTTCAGAGATAATTGACCTAGATCTGTGGTATTGTGCAAGAAAGTGCCCCGGAAAAAGACTCTGAGACAGACAACTCATTCAGATTGTAATTAGCTCACAAAGAGCAGGTGAGGGGAGAGAGAAGCCTCCAGCCTTTTTACTCTTCTCCTTAAACAAAGACCACCTTTACAAATATGTGTGTATTAGAGCCTTTGGTCTGCAAATTTCTCTCTTGCTCACACCATCATAAAAGATTCAGAGAGCTGTATCTTTTTGATTACTAATTTATGCTGTTTACAGGCTGGGTAAGGGGAAAAGAAGAAAAGCTCTGAAAACTCCAGGAGCTGTGCTTTGCTATTAGGAGAAACCAGCAGATGTAAATATTGTTTGGCCTGATAGGGGGTTTTGTTTAGAGAAGAAGGACCGTCCTGAAAGCAGGATGTTCTCTGTTGCAGTACAGCCCAGTTCAGAAATAGAGGTACTCAGGAACTAACAAAGGGTGGGAGACATAATGATGCCAGGTTTGGGGAATATGTGCTGAATGAGTCTGGACATTAGGATGAATCTGTGGTCAGGGCTCCTGGAGATGCTGGTTTCACCAGAATTGTGGGAAAGACTTGTGTTCTTAGCTTTATACACCTTCTACCTGTCTCCTTCCCTGAACCAAACTGAAGCTGGCCAAGCACAAAATGCTCCCCCTTTCCCCCGAAGCACTAGAGCCATGATGTCCCACTTCTATTTCCCAGAGGCCACAAAATATTTTATCTACCCCTGGTATGTGCCCACCAGCATGTGGAAGCAGGGTAGCATTTAGCTCTTTGTCTGCTGTGAGGCTGCAGGTATAGTACCACTTTCACCATCTGCACTGTGCTACTGTAATCCTGATTTAATTTTTCAATACCAAGCCCTGATTTTCATCAGTGGGAGTCAAGGCATTCAAGGAATGCTGATCCAAGGCCTTCATGTGAGCCTTCATGGAGCCTCACATCAGGGACCTCTGCAACTTCATTCTTTTTTCTTACTTCACTTTTTCCTTTCTATTAGCCAAGCAGCAATAGGACTTTACTCCTCTACAGCAGTGCAGTCAGCACATTGAAGATCTACATATTGTAATCCCTTTGCATATTTTTCCTGGATTTCTTAAACTCATTTGTTCATCTAAATATGTGAACAAAGCTTTCTCTTCCTTGCTTTGCATAGATCCAGACACTCTTAAATTGAAATAAAAATTTATATTGTGGTGGTATCACTACTTGAGAGAAGCCAGAGGAATCAAATAAAGGCTATCATCGTCCCTAATTCACGTGATTGTGGGAAGGAAAATTGAAAGTTCAGCACACTCCATCCCTGGAGGTTTTCAAGATGAGATTAGATGTGGCATTTAGTCCCATGGTCCAGTGACGATGGTAGGGTTGGACTCCATGATCTTTGAGGTCTCTTCCAACCTGGTTGATTCTATGATTCTATGAAGTCCTGGTTTGTCAACTTTTCTTCTTAAAAAATACATCTGACTGATTTGATAGATCACAAGGATCCCTGTCCCTGAAACAAAGAAATGGGAGATGCTCTTTTGCTGGTGATGTAAAATAGGAGCCACAGCAAGCCCATTGAGGATGGATCCACTGTTAGGCATAGTTGTACTGAGATCACTTGCTTCAGGTTAAGCATGAATGCTGCTTAAACTGGGGCTCAGACAAAGCATTACAGGGAAGGTGTTTCTGTGAGAACATGAAAGGATGAATAAAATGATGAATATAATTCATAAAAAGGATGAATAAAGCATCATGGTCCTGCTTTAAAACATCATTGCCCATGTGACAAACATAATTTAGGGTGCAGAACGTAGGTTTCTGTTAGCACATAAGTGGGCTCAGCTACTCATTGTGTCTGTAGGTTTGTTCACACAGCCTGCAGATGTTCTGTTTTGAAAATTTATCTGTTCTCTTTAACCTGCAAGGAGTTTCATCTAGTGACTACTGGACTTAACCACCCTCATCAACAATTCACTTGTCTTTTTAAAAACCAAAAGAGAAACATTTTATTAAAAGGAAAGGCTGGCTTTGGCATCTGTAGAAGGAGGGGAAAAGTAGCTGTCATAAGCAGATCTTATATTTGCTTTTCTAAAAGTTCGATGGGACTCAATGGTCAGGCCTGAAAATTTTCCAACGTGCCTCCAAAACGTGCTAATACCCAGATACTCACATGCACACATGCACACACAAAAATCCACCCATCACGCCAACACATGCTTCTCTAGTTCAGAATAACCTTCTTCCCTGAAGGGCCACGTGCATAAAGTGCCAGTACATAACAGCTCATGTAACTGAATTTTAAACTCCTGAAAATAGCATCTTAGATTGGAAGTGCTGACATAGGCTTAGTGACAGCAGTGCCAATTTAACAGTTGTATGCACTATGGAGTGTTCTTGCAACACTCCTCATTTGAAAGACAATCTGTGCGTGGTATAGACTAGTATGGTTAAAGAAAAAAGAAGAAATGGGGGGGAGAAAACCCCAACTGTGGACTTGGCTGACAAACTCTGTCAACCAATGCAATCTGTGCTCCTGATGTTTACTGCTTGAAGCTAAATAGGATATTTAGCCAAATTTCAATTCCTGCTACAAATAAAGCTCAATTTGTGTGTGTGTATGAGTGTGTGTGTGAGAGAGATGATTGCTCATTTAAATGACAACTTTATATATGATAATTACAGTCATTAATGAAGACACAGTTACTTTACCATAGATTATGAGGATAAAAGAAGATCGCCCAAGAATCACATTCTGGTATAGACTAGAGTCAATAAGAAAATTAGTCCAAATACTATCCGGAAAATTGTTCTTAAATAATGCCCTAAAGGTTAAAGGAACAATGGGTGTAAATTCAATGGAAGAAATTTGAAAAACACACTAGAGGTCACTGTTGCTACTTGAGCAAAAGCTTTTTCTGCTTCCTTTTAGCTTAAGACACTAAAGATCACACATTTCAGCAGAAAAAAAAAAAAGTACTTCTTTTTTTCTATATATTTCAAAGTATGTACAGTTTGATATCCTGAAAAAATAAACAATATATTGTCACAGAATGGGTGGTCATGCTATGATTGTGGAAATGGTATGTACTGTGCTTGTGAAGAACTTGGAGCCATAGGACAATGCTGTTCTATTTTGTGCAGCATCTTTCATACAAATGGCATCCCCCAACACTTTATACCTTGTAGCATTAAATAATATAGCTTTAAATTACAGAGATAAATAATCAGTGGGAGAGAAATTAAATGTTATGGGCAAGGGACAAAAGAAATGTTAGATATCTGAAAGCTGTGCAAAGGCATAAATTGCAAATCAGAGCCAAAGATAAATGAGGAAGCCAAACAATTAAGTTTTGTGATGCAGGAGAAAATACTTCAGTCTTCCCAAATTATTCATGAGCTGGGTATTAAAAGGGAAGCAATCATTTTAGATCATAAATACAGTCCTATGCCTGGTTGTATTTATAAAGCTATGTGTGTGTGTGTAAAGTGTGTGTCTGAGTATATATATATGTGTGTGTATATATATATATATTTATATCTGCAGAAGAAATTCCTCTGAATGCCCAAGAGTGTAGACACTCACTATAAATGAAGGACTAGACCATGACATGTTGCATTTGTTACAGCCTTCAGCAATTAAAAAGGGCTAGATTTAGTAGAACATTTTTACCCATTTAAATGAAGAATAAAGTCATATACTTAGTATAATAGGAATATTACCATGGACTTCAAAAGCAGAAGGTGAAATGTTTCTGCAAAATGCAGTTCTTTTCTCTGAGGTTTTGATTGTCTCTTGAACGCCATTAAATTTCGCAGGCAACCAATTTCTCTAACAGCTCAAGGAGTTAAGGTACTGGTGTAAATAACAGCAAGTAGTGCAAGTGAGTGAGAATGCAGGTAGACTGAATATTTTCAGAAAATGTTGTTCTGTGTTTGGTCTTCAAGATCTAATTATCACCTCATCTTTCAGAGCTGGCACTGAATTGGGTTTCGGTATAGGGGGTTGCCCAGGGATGGTTGCCGTTTCTGATGAGTCCTTACCTGCTAACACTATTGGGATCAGAATTTCCAGCTCCTTGGGAGCATTGGTACTTTTCCAGCTTTTCCTCAGGTTTTTTTGAAGCCATGTGGGTTTTATATGTAGATCTGTTACTCCTGTGAGCAAGAAACTCAAGGGTTATATGCCAGTTCTTTTTTAGTGATAAAGCATATCCTTTGCAATTTATCTGTGGTCTTATTGTCCCTTTTGTCTGCATGTCTGGAATTGTCAGGAATCTGGCAGACCACTTGGCTACCACACTGACTGGCTGTGGGCTGTCTGGACAGTTGGCCACTGCCACAGGCACACATATCAGTTCTGTATCTCTTGTCTGTTGGTGGTCTGGCATTGCTTGGTTCAAGGGGCCTTCAAACACTGGCAGCTCAGAATTACCCTAAAATACAACATTGAACCATGAAGGTAGCAGCAAGAATTTATCTACATCTATTCTGTATGTATACTATATCAATTTATAGATTTAATACAAGTCAGGGCTGTGTTAAAGACTCAGGCTGTTCTTTTTTTCCTGGAGTTGTAATATTTTTATTTTTTTCTGAGCCAGTTTCTTCTTACACCATTAAGCACGGCCCTATCTTTTCATGTGACTCCACCCAGACCTGCAATGTGTTATATTTAGACATCTAAAACTTCCCTAGTACCAAGGCAACTTTATTATTAAAAAGTGGAAGTTTCTTTGAGTGAGAATTCACAGCTTCTGAGGGATGTTGGACCAACATGGTCAGTTTTCCACACTGATATTTGTGTGGCTGTAATTTTCCTCTTGGTCGTCTTTGGACTGAGCAATGCTCTTCCTTCCAAACAAAGCAATGCTAATGAGGAAAGCTGGGGTGAAGAACTTAGATCTTGGAGGCACCTTTGAGAGATCTTATTTTGAGGGAGCTACACAAGCATTTTGTGGAAACCCAGCTACAGAAGCTTCTTGTGGCTGTCAGTTTAAATTGGATGTGGCCTGAGAGCTGGGTATGAGGGGAGAAGGGAATAAATAACTTTAAAAGGCTGGCAGAACAGTTAGTTGTCTGCCTCTGATTTGCCTGTTTGTATTGTTTTAGCATTGGTCTTTGACTATGTAACACCTGGCCTTGACTCCTTTTATTTGGTCTTCTCTTAAACTAAGCTCTTCTTGCCAAAGCCAGAAGAGAGGATCATAAAAGCAGAAAAAAACATGTTGCAAGAGGACTCCTTTCCAGTTCGGCTAAGTGTGAGGAATTCTGTGGTGCAAGACCTTCAGTGGAAGGTCCTGTCCTTTCTCTGTAAGAGAAAATTGAGGCCAAAGGATAAGATATTTTTGCCATCAACTCTCAGGTCTAGTTTGTCAGCAAAGCCCTGTCCCTCCTTCCTTTCAAGCCCCCCATCCAATTCCATTCCTAGCATACAGTGTTTTGTGAATATTATAACAAGAGACAGAAAATCCTACATGTTCTCTCCTTTCTGTCATTTATCTTGCCTCTCTGTACATCAGCTGTAGATGTTTGTTGTGCAGACATCTTCTCTTCTTATGCGTCAAAACCAAGACCAATGTATTATGGTTGCCAGTGAATTACAGTGAAGGGCCCAGCAGCTTGGATTGGGAATCAACACATAAGTGAGCTGGTGAATTCCCAGCCCTGCCACTAAGCTGGGAAATTAGTTTCCCCTTTCTTTTTTCTCTCCCATCTTATTTTTGTAGTGTAATTCTTTAGAACAGGGAATGTCTGTTATTCTGTGAATACACATCACCTAGTGTAATAGCTGCTAGACATTACTGCAATGAATATTAAGAAATAACTGGAAGATGATTTAGCATTTTTAAGGACTACAGTATTTATTTCCTTGCCAGCATTTTTTTCCCATGGTTATTTCTTCCTTTGTCTATTCAGCAATCATTTTTTTCTGAATAAGAGCAGAATCTTACTTTATGAAGCACACAATGAAAATGTGAAAACTCTAGGTACTGCCTCAATATTACTGAGAAACAATAAAAACATGTCCTAGTATCTAGCAATCACTGCATGTGAGAGAGGCAGGCAGGAAATAAAAGAATCATGTTGCATGCCCTTACTGAACAAATATTAGCTCTTCAGGGTACTGTATTATCACAAAGCACTTAAGAAATCCAAATTATTATAACACTCTGAACCAAACTAGCTCGATTCCTTCCCTTTCACACAGGCTCAGCTGCTAATGTTATTTTAATCAAAGATTTGATCAACAATATTAGGCAGAGAGTTAGCAGTGAAAATTAATACATAGGCTTCTAGATGGGGAGGAGATTGTTGTTTTTAAATCTGCATTTAGTTTCCCACTACCCAGAGTGACAACTTTGGAGATAAGCACTGCAGCCAAAATGTAGTGCGCTGTACCTTAGAGTCAGTCGCAATAGACACAGTACCCAGAAACTTGCCTCAGGTTTTTGAGGTTTATGAAACAATTCATATCAGTTTTAGTATAAGGAGGCAAAGGAGCTTTCCACTTTACAGCTTCAGGTCTTGCATGAATACTGCCAGATGAAGGCTATTTCTCTTGCAGTTGGATTCATAGAGGAAGTCATTGAATTAGACATTTAAGTAAACCTGGGTAATGGACAATTAGAACAGCCACTTTGGGGGTAAGAAATGTTTTCTCCATTTACACTATTGTCCTCACACAGCAGGGTAACTCAAGCAAATATTCCTATTTCCTGTGAGTGTCAGGGAGACAAGAAGTCCGGAGCTGGGGGGTTGCTGAGGAGAAGTTTGCTGAGGTATTAGAAGCAGCCCTTTTCCTGTCCTGCCTGTTATCCCTCCTTTTCCAGCTGACTTGGGCAGACGGCATAGCTGAACTGTGAAGAACAGCTGCCCACCCCTCTTGGAAAGTGCTTCCACTACCCTGTGCCATCGTCTTGGCCAAGCAAGTGAGCTCTGGAGTAAGATATGGGATTTCAGTTCCTCTGAATAGCCAGGGGAGAAGCCTTAAATCAGTGCAGTGCATTCAAATCCAAGTAGGTAGCATGGTCCAGAATCCTCATACCAGAGCTGAAACATGATGGCGCAAGACATTTAACTGATGTCCAATTTAAATCCCTATTAAAAAGGAGCGTTCTCTAGTCTGCACCACGCTATCCATTCTGGCAATCACATTCCATATTTCTTTTTTTTTTTTTTTTTGTTGAAAGAAGACGTAGATTAATGACAGGATGAATCCCAGTAGAAGGAACGCTCTCCTTATAAGGCAGGCTTGGGGGAGAGAAGGTGGAAATCATAACATAGAACAACTTTGTTGGCAGAGAAAGTTGCATTTGTACCATTTATATTTGAAAATCCTTCACCCAGGTCAACATAGTTCAGCCAAATTAACTCCATCTGGAGAGATGGAGCTGGGGATTACCTGTCAGAAGAGGACCTAGAATGGTATACTGTAACATAGGAACACGTTTTAAAAATGTGGTGACTGTGGTGGATCCATTCAGACAATGGGAGTGGATGAGAGAGATACAGTGAGGACTCCTCAATGGGATGAAAAGGTCTGAACAATGCCTGTTTGTTCAGCCCTCTCTTCCAGCTAGTCCTCCCTGACTTGCTGTTGCTTTTTAGAGAAATATGGTCGTGGTTCTTGATGGTCTTGAATTAATATACAATCTCACCAGACAAGTGAATGTTCGCTATTTGCTCTGCTGTCAACACATGATGTTTAGTGAGATTCCTATGATGATTTCTAAAGCCTCAGGCTCTGGAGTCACATGAACTCATCCCTAGCTTCTTGTAAAAAAAAAAATCCAACCCCAACCATAAAATAACGCTTTGATCTTCACAAGTGTAGAAGAAAAGGACAAAAGTGCACTGCCAATTTGTGTGTTAAGAACAATGCATGGCAAATGAAAACAAATAATATATTTATAACAATGCACAGTCTTAAAACTGGTTTCATGATGGAGAGGAGAGGCTGGTGTGGAGGTTCAAAGCATTGTAAAGCCATATTGCAGTGTAGCGAGACTTGCAGTACCTAAGTACCAGTGTAGTCACCTGTAGGTATTTAAGCTCCAGTTAATGTGTAGGACCACAGATGTCCACACAATGTGGCAGATCTCACAAAACAGGCATTCCCCTGCCACTCTTTGAAAAAGCTTGGGATAGGCCACTCAAAACATCAGCAGAGAGAGGAGGTAGCACTTTCCTCTTCCTATTGCTCTAACTCTCCTGTTAGAGCAGTTTCCTGGGAGGTGAGAGATCCCCCTCCCTCTCCTTCGGACATCTGTGCTCCCATTGCCTTTCTGTCCTAGAACTGCTCTCATGGGCAGGTAAACACATACTCTCAGGTTTAAATCTGTGTTGTCAGAGCTCATGGAGATGCAAAGTTTTGTTAAATATTTATTGGCCTGTGGAGAGAATCAATAAGACCATAATCCAGAGGGGAGTAAGGGCATATGCTCCAGTTTATATTCAGATCTCAGGAACTGAGCCCACTTTTTAATAAAAACTTCTCTAGCTAATGGACTCCTGCTGGCCATAGGGAACTGATGAGAGTGACTGTGAATGGACCACAACTACCTAAGGTACCTGGTTGCCTAGTATTAAAGGCATTCCCAAGTCATTACAATGGGGAATGTGAAGGGAAAACACCTGATCATGTCCTTGTCTTTTTATGTATATTTATATAGATCTTATATGTA
>NW_008654340.1:15933-18576 GCF_000695815.1 Acanthisitta chloris | reverse complement strand
CTCCCAGATGGAGATGTTATATTTTTTATGTATTAGTCCTGTAGGAAAATGTTTTGGAGTTTTCATGGAGGAAGAAGGAAAAATGCTGTATATCAACTGAAATAGATTTTATTTTTCTATTTCGGCCTTGGAAGTGAAAAAAAATAAAAATCAATGATTAGTACAGCCCTAATCTGGAGATGCATATTTTAGGGATCACATTATGCTGAATATGTGCATAACATACACAAAGTGAAAATCCATGCCATTATTGTGCCTGTTCAGTAGCCACTTTTCAAATTGAAATATCTCAGCCATTTTAAATGACGTTTTTATTTTTGCAAAGACGCTAAAAGCAATTAGAGGGCAAAATTGACTGTTCACTTGCCAAATTCCACTGTTCCAATGAAAGCTGCTTTTGAGTTACTGTACACAAGTGCAAAAAGCATCCCAAATCATTTTACATACATTACAAGCTAAACCAAAAAGAAATCACCATTAAAAGAAAAGAAAAAGCTGTTAATAAAAGAAATGCTTGGTCCCAAGTTGAAACCATGTGTCAGCCTACAGCAATCTGTTAAACTTGAGTTATGAACCTCTGGAAAAAAATAGTTGTTTGTAGTGCCATTGCTAAGACTGACAATTAAACAGAGACATGGTGTGGAGAGGTCTCATGCTGATGCTCTGCACAGGAAAGGCTCTCTAAATGCCTTCAGTAGGAAAGGTGATAAATTTTGTCTCTCCTCTGTCAGTAACATTTGTTAGTTACCTGGTTTAGCTTTCTCTTTCTTAACAAAAAACCCCAAAAACTCTTGCTATGACCCTATACAAATGACCAGGATGGATTTTCTGTAATTTTAAAAAATCACAGTCAACTAACTCATCTTTCCAGAATTCAAGACTACCTCCAGTTCACCTGAAGGGCTATTAATTTCTCCTCAGCGTGAATTTGTGCAGCAGGGTCATTCTTATGGAGTTGAGTAAAGTCATAGGTAAGTCATCTGAAAACTTCTCTGAGGAGCTCAAACACAAGATACTGTTTGTAGCCACATAAAACTATCAGAATCCTATTGCAAAGGTGCTTTTCATTGGATTGGTTAGTAGGTTATCCAGGTTGACCTGGCAGGAGAGTGCAGTATATACTGTTGTTCCTTGGGGATTTGCTCTTCACTCACACTTTGTCCAAGTGGTGTAAAGTGCCGATGCCTTTGGGATCAAATTCTTGGTGTATATAGTTGTGCCAAAATCAGTTGAGTTCCTGTTGGGGTAAATCATAGGCTCTACTCTTCTCTCTGCCATTAATTTATCTGTGGACTGTGAGCAAACATCTGTCTTCTCTGCCTCAGGGTTTGAATCTCATTAATACTGAGGCCTCTTTTCACCTTCTTGGCAGTAAAAAATGGCCTTGCAGCAGAATTTTATTTACACCCATTTGGTGGCCCCTATTTTAACTTCTGACACACTTTTCTGCCTTTTCAATGTGTTGCCCTGAAGAACTCAGGAATGTTTTGCTCTTGGACTGGTGTTTTCATTACTATGTTGTCTGCCCTCATGCACGAAAAACAGAGATTTTATCTGCCAGAAATGAGTAAGTTTTAATTGCAATGGTCCAAGCAAATGTCATGATTCAGAGCACGAGAGGATCAACAGCACAGATGAGTTGCACAATGAGTCTGTGTAAACAGAAGCTGGGATGTGAGAAGGCAGAATGGTTTCCGTTTCTTTCAAGAACAAATTATCCTAGGAGAAAACTGGGGTTACATTTCCTGAATTGAGGAAGATTCCCCTTATTTTACAAGGTCAAGTGATGTAAATACAAATTTCTCAGATCTCTTCTCTCCATTCCTCTTTCCCACCTTCTTCACTTCTTAGAGGAGCTGTTTGTTTTTTTTCCTGGGACATCCCAAACAGGGTTAATATATCTTTGGTATTTTCTGGTGTCTCTGAAAACAATTTTCTCTTTCATTTCAAAATAACAATTGAGTGCCACACCATGTGCCTTTGAGATATGAGACAGGGCAACCTTGTAAAGAATTTAACCACGGCCATGGAGAAAAGGAAAGTGGTTTATTTGAGTGGAGTGACACAAGGGCGATGGTTAGTAGGCTGCACTGAGCCATTGTTCATTGGAACATAGTCTTTATTTATAAATTTTAAGTAAAGATCTGCTAACTGCCCAACTGAGGACACTTACTCATCTGCACACTTCAGTCCAAGTGTAATAAATATGGATCAAATGTTCACCATCCATATAATAACACGGATCTGATCCAAAGCACATTCTATTTCTACGGGGTTACTTCAATCACACTATGTTTTGTTATATTATATATGGATGCATCATTATTGAAAGGAAAATAAGGGACAGAGCTGAAAACAATTGTAATTGCCAGTTGGAACTCTTCAGACACTCTCTGAAAAGCAGCACCTTAGCCAATATCTATTCATACTTTTTGTGTTGTTTGCACAATCTACAGTGTCATCATTTCATATTGCTTTCAGTTAACTCTGAAAGTTTTGATACATGGAAAATCTAAAAAAAGCTGACTCTCAAAGATTCAAAGAAATACCCAAAGCTTCTACTGACTGCAGTGGGAATTACAGGTGCTCTTTGGCTCTGGGAACACAGCATTTGTATTTTGTTGGGAAATCATAAAGAACCAT
>NW_008654340.1:0-15880 GCF_000695815.1 Acanthisitta chloris | reverse complement strand
TTGCAGCACGAAGAGCTCAGAAATGAAAAAGTAATGTGGTGAGTGTGGCAGACCTGACCTTTACACATCTCCCTTCCAAAGATGCATTTTGATTTGATCTTTTATTACCTAATTGTATATTGCTTTTAGATAGTATCCCTGTCTAATTGAGAGCACCAGATGGAAGATATGTAGCCAAAAAAAGCAGTTTGTTTTGCATGCCTGTCATTGAGCACAGCTTTAATTTATTACATATCATTCATCTCAGTGTAAAATAAGTCTTGGCTTTTTTTTTTTTTTGTAAATAGACTTGCCCATGGTGCCCATTTTTGCAGGATATGAGTGTATCAAGATCATTTTAAGTTTTACCTTCAGAAGTAGCTCTGGGAGTATGTTTGTCCCCAGTACACATGCATGGATTTAGACATTTAATTTAAAGCAGAAAAATCTCCTCTGGCTAGCATATATTCAGAACAGGAAAGCTGATGCCTTGGAGAGCAAGTCAAAGTAGGCAATAATTAAAGGTGTAAGTGGAGTCCTTGGCATGTGCTAGTGGAGGCATCTGTCTCTAACCTGTTATCCTAGGGTTGTAAGGGATATTTGGGGACAAAGAATACAACAGACTCACAAAGAACCAAAATACTCTGCTAAGACATTTTCTCAGGGAATTAGCTAGGCTAGTAGCAAATATTGCTATCCCAAGCTGTTCTTCATCACTCATGTCCTGAAGATTATTGTACTCAAGAGCTCCATCAGCAGCAGAGAGCAGCGTGTGCTCCCTGCTCTGCCACACTGCCAAGCCTGTAGGTGAGCTCTAACTGCCCTCATTGCTGGTCTGCCCCAAAGCTTTGAACCACATCAGAGGCAACTCATGTAATAGAATCATAGAATAATAAAATAATAAAATGTTAAGGTGTTGGAAAGGACCTTAAAGATTATGTAGTCACAACCTACCTGCCATGGGAAGGGACACCTTCTATTAGACCAGGCTGCCCAAGGCCTTATCCAACCTGGCCTTGAACACTGCCAGTGTTGAGGCGTCCACAACCTCTCTGGGAAACTTGGTCCAGTGTTTTACCACCCTCACAGTAAAGAATTTCTTCCAAATATCAAATGTAAATTTCCCCCTTTCAGTTTGTACCCATTCCCCCTTGTTCTATCACTACAGCTCCTGATGAAGAGTCCCTCTCTGGCTTCGCTGTAGGACCCTTCAGATACTGGAAGGTTTCTATGAGGTCTCCATGCAGCCTTCTCTTCTCCAAACTGAACAGCCTCAACTTTCTCAGCCTGGTTTCATAGGGGAGGTGCTCCATGTCCCGTAGAATGGCAAGACTCTGACACAATCCTTCACTGCACCCACAAATTGATCTCTTTCTTGCTGGGCATACCTTTCTCAGACTTTACAAGCCATACTGCAGCATCCTTAGGCTACATGTAACTATGAGGCAGAAGCAGAGATCCTTCAAATACTATTTAACATATTGACTCTCCCGTTTCATCCCTTTCCTACCTGAAAACCGATGAAACAGGATCATGCAGGTGTTTAAAAGAAAAAATAGAAAGATCTGTAGACTTGTAACATCTCCACTGCTGGGACATGAGTAAGGTTTCTCTAGAGATTTTGGTTTTTTATGGATGGGATGTGTCTCATGCCATTTTCAATGGCAATGAACTAGATGCCTGTGTCTAAGACAGTTTGAATGTTCAATCTAGTCTCATCTAGTCGTAGGAAACAGGCATTTGTAGCTCACAAAACATCTGCCCTGTTTTGGATGCCAACCATAGCAGGAGATGATTCACAGCCTGGGCATACTTCTGCGCACGTGCTACAAAGAGAGCCCCGATGACTAGCTCAGAGCTGGGTGCCTGCACTTGAACATCCAAAACTGGAGTGGACTTCTATTCCTCCTAACTTTGAGGTCCATTTGTCATATTTTTGGGGTCCTGCTCAAAAAAGCACCAGGGCACATGCTTTACTTTAAAGTGCTTTGCTGCGGTGGCACTGACCACTCACCTGAGTGCCAAGCTGAAGTAGATTCTTAGTGTTCTTTTAACAGGATGCTTACAAAGAATAGCAAAAAATATTCCACTACCTCCAGCTGTGTGCTAGGCAGCAACAAATTCAGTGAAGATCCATCATCTGAACCAAAATTACAGAAGCAGGAATAATAAAAGAGGGGTGCCCACAGTTAGTTTGTAAAGAGATCCTAATCTCCCAAGCAGGGTATAGAATACAGTTGCTGCATTTTTCATGTGTGTCTGACAAGCTTTGAAAACACTATTTGCATTGCTGAATTTAACAGCATTAGAGATACGTTTTGCAACTTTAGGGGGATTTCTTGGAAAACCTCTGTTCTGTCACCTATTACCATCAGTGGTGGCTCACATAAGACAAGGTACACAGACAAGAAGTGTGTTTTCTTTACAGAGTATTACAGTTTTTAAAAATGAGGTAGCAAGGAAGATTTTTCATGCTCTCTTTAGTTAAACTGGACAATGTTTTTCCTGGAACAAATCTTCCATGTTTCACCTAGAAAGGGGGGAAAAGTCTTAGCTTTAGTTTCTGTATAAATATTTGCACAATGTTAATTCTCGAGTGTGTCTGTGATCATCTTTAATTGTTTTAAATAGTCATAATAAAAGACCCACTGATTTTTTTTACAAGATAGACTGCATGCTATTTTGTAGGGAGATTGAAGTAGTGGTTTCAATGCACAAAGTTCATTGAAATACGGAAGGAATGAATTTGGTTCAGCAAGTTTGAGGTGAAACAGAGCTGTTTCAGGAAAGCCATTACAAGTGTCAGCCTGGAAACTGCACCTGCTAAAGAACTACACTAACACCAGTTTCCACTGCACCATCTTTGGGCTGTATAAATGAGAACAGCACAAATTCAGATTTCAGAGGACCCTGTTGAGGGCATAGTAGAAGAGGGTGAAGCTACAATGACTTCAAGAAGAAAAAAATATTATTTAGCAGCTGACAAAGGGTCTACTTATGCTCACAGGGTTTTGAAAGCTGGGCTTATGTTAAAATTAAGATTGTGGACTGATGTGAAAATTAAGACTGTCTCCTTGAAGCTTCTGGCAGCTGCCCTGAGAGCCCTGGTTGTTGTTACAGAGCAGTTGCATCAACACTGTAAGTGACACCCTTAGTTACTTGGATGAGATGTTATACCTGGATTTTACTCTGCTTATTTCTTACTTGCCTCCCTTTGGGCTAAGTTAAGACTGTTCATTTGCATGGAATAGGCTATTATGAGTGTTCTCTAGGCTTTGACTGTTTACTTTTACAGAATATCATTTCAATTCTGGGGTGGTCCTTCAGATTTTGTGGTACTCTGTAAAAGTCAAGAGCTACTTGGATGAGTATCACTACTTTCTACTGCTCCACCCAAACACCAGAGGAGAGGAGTCCAAGCCTAAGCCCTTGATCTGAAGGGGGCTCTGGATTTTAGAAGTGCCTCTCACCCTAACTGTGAGCTGACTTGAAATCCTGTGTCTGACCAGGTCCAGACTTTCTGGGATTTGAATACTTAACTATAGATCTGCTATTTGGCCCAGCTTCTTAATGAAAATGGAAAATTGTGTTTTGAGCCTCAGCCTTCCTGAAGAACATCCTGTGCCAAACCCGATGAGCTTGAGATAAAAACTGGGATTTGCAGGACGCTGTTTCCCATCTCAGGCATAGGCCAGCAGGAGTTTTGAGCAAAGTGGGACTGGCCCCCCTAGCTGGAAACTTCTTTATTTGCCTCTGAGCTCCACAGCCACTGGGGTTTGAGACCTATGCAGGTGTGCAGTGGGGAGTGAGCCATTTGTTTTGCTCAGAAGATAATATTTGTGATGAGGAGATCACGGATTTTATGTGCTCACATTTTTTGTTTCCTTCTTAAGCAAAAAGAGAACCTTTAGAATGCCAAAATCTTGTCTTAATATTTCATGGAGGTAAAGTCTTTTATAAACGCATGTTGCAAATGGCACAATAAATTCTCCACTATGGAAAATTGCTATCTGCTTTGAAACTAGGCAGGATAAATAGAACTATAAAAGGTTACCTGGAGTAAACAGATAGGGTTTCCAAAATGTACCACATGAGATAGATTGGAGCTCATAGTAATCTGTTTTCCATGCTTAACATACGCTCAGCATCAGCTGAACTCTGTAACTGAGCTGCCATCTGTATCAATCCTGTTCCTAGATGTCATGGCCTTGTTAATGAAATCTGGAAGTGGAATTGTAAATGGATTCAGTGAATGGTAGATGTCAGCCATTGCGTGATGGGCAATCATCAATCATCCACTGTCAGTTATTTCTGTCTCAGTGAGTAAGCCTTTATTTAAAGCATAAAGTAAGAATGTTGCCAGACCACAGGAACAAGCCCTGAGCTGTTTGCAGGTGCTGCTATTCACAGCTGCCAATTAAACCCCTGACATTTCCATAATGGCCAAGAGGCAAAGCATATGCACTTGATATAAACATTTTTGTAAAAATTAATCTCAGTTTATCAATACTTCACTTTTTTTTTCTCAGAGAGACATACAACATCCTACTTGGCCTATTGTTTGTTTGCTGTAGAAAGAGAGACATATGAGTTGGAAAGCAGCCAGGGCATTCATTTCCCCAGGATATACAGTAGATTCCAGTGGCTCATTTCAACACTTAATTGGGGAGAGAAAGCATAGCAGTGAGGAATCCCACCTTCAGAAAATGGTGTGTGTGCCCCTTGCCCCCCAGCCATGCCCAAATCCAGCACTTCACATTGCATGCTGGCCCTTAGCTCAGTAAAAATGTAATGTTTGGTTTGGCAGATGCTGTTCCTGAAGTTACCCAACCCATTGTGGTTCTTTGCTGCTATACCAAAATTTTGCCTTATCTGGATTTTTATACAGATCTCTGGGCATATTACTTCTGGCTGGTTCTTTTCATTATCCCTCCACTACCTCGAAAGAAAAAATCCAAACCACAAAAACCTAAAAATGTGAGCATTTTTCAATATACCCATTATTTTCTTTTGGGTAGGAGAAAAAAATAAGTTGTCAAGTCAGCGTATCAAAGGCATTCATCAGAATCACTGCAAATTTATATATGTTTCATAAAATTGCCAGTGACGAGCTAGTTGTTGTTTGTTATTTTTTTTCCAGAGAAAATATTTTCATGGAAAAAAATTTATATATTTCTACAGAAAAATAAACTGCCTAGTATTGCCACCTGACATTTATAGTTTGGAGGACATAAAACTTTTCAGAGGTCCTTTTATTTTTTGCTCTCATGTTTATAGTTCTTCAGGGGTACCCTGATCTGTAAGTAAATACAGAAAAAGAAAGGACTTTATTCACACTTTCAAGGAGATTTCATCACATGCTGATTGCCCTGCCTCATTTTGCTGCAAAGTCTAGACAAGGCAAAAGGATGAGTGGGAAACTAGATAGTACTGGGGCATTTTAAAGTTGTCTTCTTCACTCTTCGTGGTACCAAGGAAGATTACACAAGTCATCCAGCAATTTGAAGTGGATTTTCATGTTTTCTACTGTCTGGTTGTAAAATTTCTGTAACTGACAGAATTCTGTTAACATGATATATTTGGAGTTGTTGTTAGAAGTCTTGCAGGCATGTAGGTATTAAATTGGGTGTGATTTTTTTGCCCAACAGCTGTGCCAGTGGAAGAGCTAATTGTCAGATGCAGAGATGCTGCTCCAGTTTTATCAGCACAGCTTATTTTACTTCATCTAGCTGAAACAAGGCATCCTGCCCTAAACGCTCCCCTGGCAGTGAAAGTGTATCTATGCTGAGCAGTTTTCTTACTATCAATGTATCAGAAATTTGAAGAGTAGATCGATTTTTTCTTTTGTCCATGTAGGAGCCTTGTGAAGTTCCACATCACTTCAGATTTCAGGAATAGATGCTTGGTGATATGGTTTAATGGTTTAGGGGTTACAGTGGTAGTGCTTGGTGTATGTTTGGACTTGATGATCTTAAAGGTTTCTTCCAACTTTAATGATTCTATGATTCCGTGTTGTTTCAGGATTTGTTTTGAATTCAGTTAATTCAGGTAATTTTCTAACATATTTCTTAAGTTTTTTTAATGCTTCTTTTTAATCAAAGCCATTCAAAATGTTTGAAATCCTTGAAAACATAGTCTTTAGATATTAAATAAGAATGTTAAAACCTAAGTAATGCTGTTGATTTGGTCTGTGTTGAACTTGAAGGACCAAAGTGGCTGACTTATGCAGAGGGGGTCAACTAATCTCACATATATCACCTGTTAATTTTAAAAGAAAGAAAAAAGTAAGTGCTATAAAAGGCTGACTTAAAAAGCAAAAATCTCCCAACTCTCAGCATCAAGTTCTTCTCTGTAGGATATCTTTGTGGTCATAAAGTAATTTCCTGGGTTCAGCACGACTCAATATTCATTATCACCCAAGATGACCATCTAGTGTGTGTACTTTCATGTAAACAGAAATCACCGAGGTCATGCTGCAGTGCTGTCACCTCTGACTCAGGCCCCCTGCACCAAACAAAAATGTAAAGGTAAAAGGTAACTAACCCCTGTTAAGCTCAGTTTCTGTGCTCTTGTAGATGTTAAGGCAGTAATAACAATATTGTGCTGAGTGTCTCCACATGACAATGTAGAAATGCCCAAGCTAGCTGTAAATGAACCATTGTGGATACTGGACGCAGCCAGGATGAGACAGCAGAGAACACGAAGAGAACTAATTTACCCTGTTTTCTGGCAGTGTTAGCTCCATATGGGCTAATTTATCCTGCCAGAAAGGAGGCTCATTTATGGTTATCTCATTTATAGCTAGTCTGAGTACCTTTCCACTATACTGGAATTTGCAATGTAGACATACTTTCTATTAAGGTGACAAGTGTGTGATTGTATTAAATAAAAATATGGAGGTTGGGATTTTGAAGGCACCTAAGGGCTTCTTTTGAAGGTGGTTTAAGAGGTTGCCACCTCCAGCAATCTGCTTTGCAACTTCTGCTGAAGATGACATTCTCCATGGGATTGTGTGCCCACCTAAGAGCCTTATGAGTTCACAGCACCATATTTTAGCTTAAATCACTGAAGAGGATGTGCTTGCATTAAGACTCTAAATGATAGACTGAATCAGAGCATCTATAGGTATAGCAGAGACAGGCAGGTCACTTGGGTGATAACACTCTATACTGCTCCTTTTACAGAGCCCAAGGAGAACTGGGTGCCAGGGCTCATGGAAATGTGTTTCTGCTTTACAGTGCAGTAGGGGTTGGGTACCTCATTCTCCTCAAACCCTGCCAAAAAAAAAAGCTGTCACCAATATTTGTCTTTTTAGGGTTGTGTAGATCCATATATCACTATCTAGTCACCTACTGTAAAGTCTGATGCTGATAAAGAAGCCAAAGCACAAATCCAGCTTTCCAGCCTGATACCACTGAGATTTCTCAGGTGCTTAAATCTAAAAATATTTTAAAATCAAGATTTGTTTATTCATTCAATCCTTACCTCAGTTTACTTCAGGGAAGTTAATACATGTGAATGCTTGTAGTGCAAAGTGAATCTAGCATGTAGAAGGATTTGGCACACAAGAAAGCAATCAAGTACCAGTAGCCATTCTTTCTTCTACTGCTGCACTCATGTACGATGAGTGCCAGGTTTGTCTCTTTCTTCCCTGCTCCTGCAGCTGCCCAGCTATGATCTAGTGTGCTGACCTTACTAGCCAAGTAATGACTTTCATGCTGCTGAATCCCACCAGGAACTTCATGTCTCTTGTGGTTGTCTTCATCCAGGGCTAACTTGTATTATCATTGGCACGCTTAAAATTGTGATGTTATGTTTCAAATGTTTCTAAAGCTGAAACACACAAGCTCTTTTATTTTTCTTCTGCCTTGTAGGATTATTTCAGCTCTACACATGCAAACCCTTATATTATGCAAGAAATTAATCATATCAGGGTAAAGTAGCTACTGAAAAATTGCCAAGCACCATAAACATTGGTCAAAATGCAGGCCAGCCATTTGCACAGCAAGTAATTGAAGCTAGAGGTTCATTGGAGCGATGCGTAACTTTTCATTATGAATTAGAAAGCTTTTCAAACATAAAATGATATCTGAGAAGACTGCACTACCTAAAAGGTTTCAGTAAACACTGGGAAAAAAAAAGTGTTAAAATATGCTGAAGGGATCAATCATGCTTTGTGGTTACTTGCTCCACGTAGTTTCACACACATTCTCTGATAAACAATGTCTCACACACTCTGCCCAGACCCATTATTTTCTTCAGCACCAAAGCATCAAGGGCCAGATCCTCATTTGGCTTAAGTCAGCAGAGCTCTGCTGAGGTTAACTGCTTGACATTGATTTATGCCAGCTGAAGATCTGGCCTGAAGAGTGACAAAAATATAATTTTATGTTTTATTTATGGGCGTAAAACAATAGTCCTAAAGGGAGCAGATGTTTCATGTCAAGGGAGGAGGTTTATTAAATGCAATTCCAGACACAAAAGCTAATCTCTGTGGTCAGGGAAGGCATGAGTCCTGTTTTACATGATGAACTTTAATTGAAATCTTGCTCTTTTGTGTTCATTTATTTCTTCTATTTGGGAGCTGACAAGCATCATTTAAATTACTTACCAGCTGCCAGACACCCTAAAAAGCAATAGATAGTTGTCTTAGACACCTGGACAAGGTTAGACAGTCTTCATTTGTCTTCCCAGTACCTGCTGAAATCGTATTAATTTGGTATCACATATTTTTAATTAAGTGGTCACTTCACTGAAGAAATCTCCATCTGTTTCAGATGGAGCTGTGGGGAGGAAGATCATTCAGTTTTATGGAGGGTTTCGCAATTTTAAAATGTCTCTTTTTTATTTTTCCCAATTTGAAATTAAAACCAAAGTATTTTGAAATTTTCTCAAAAAGAGAAGGGAGTGTCTGCCTCTAAGTTTCAGGGCCTAGACTTCTTATTGTCCCCAGCAGCAAAACTATTCCCTTTGTGGACCTTCTTCCCTCTGTAGATCCTAGAGCAGGAGTTCCTTGGCTGCCCTAAAGCAGTGGCCACAAACTGAAGTTGGGGAGTTGAAAAGAAAACCAGCCTGCTTGCAGGAATGTCACGGTTTTTGGAGCACTCTTCACCATGTTTTCTTTCAACAAGTTGACATTTTTGACTCTCATGCCACTGTACCCACCCTAAAAAGGAAAGAGCATTCAGTGATGTGCCTCTTCCTTGGCTTTATATGGCACAGACACATACTATGGTGACATCTGAGCTCTTCATAGGCACACAGCAATAATCAGCTGAGCAGTGATGATTCACATCAGATAAATTTTGGATGAAAATGTGTAAGGATGAGATTTTTCTCCCTGACCTTCTGTGTTCCTTCCCACACCCTTATGGTCAAGTATAGTACATGGAGAGCTGGAGAACAAGCTGTACTTATCAGAGGTCAACAGTGACATCTAAATTGCAGCTTCAGAAAAAAAAAAGAGGACAAGCGGATAAAAATTGCAAGTGACTACTCCTATATTCTATTAAAAGAGAGAAACAAAAGTAAAGATTGAGGAAGGCTGTGTACAAAGAACAGAATGGAGCAGGAGCTGACTCCAGTGTGTCAGTTTAGCTGTAAATCCCAAATTTAATGTGTGATTTTGTTCTGAAGGAGGCTGAGCATAAGAAGTTTGAAATTCTCTATGAGCCAAAATTGGAAAAAAGAAACCTAAGGCTAAACTGACAATGGGATGAAAGGAATGCTGAAATACTTCATTTGTGTTTCAGCATAATTTTTTGCTAATTCATGTTAGAAATCTGGTGCATCTTCATTGTAACTCTTTTCAACACAAACAGCAGCAACAACTTTCCATTCTATAAAGATCAAAGTGGGAGCTTCCAAGGTTATAAAAATGCTAATTATTGTTAGCCTCCCTGGATAAGAAGTTAGCAGAATAAGTTTTTCATAACAGATTTATTTTGTTAGACATGCCATTTGTTTCCTTTCAAAGCCACTCTGAATAACGTTTCCAGTTGCAAGGGCATGACTCACTTCATGGGATGGGATATGTCTATGGGAAATGTATTCACAGCCACACTAGTCCTTCTAGATTCCCTTGTAAGTCTCCCAGTAGAGAAACAGGCCCGTTAGGACAAAATCTTACATGTTTTAAACCTCTCCTTTAGCACAGTGTAAATTAGACTCTGGAACTGACATGCTTTTCCCTGTCACCAAAAAGTAGTATAGGGTAACCAACACCAAGGATCAACTTAATCTCACCCAAATATTCTTGTCCATGGGGATATCTGCTGTAATATACTGTGATAAAGCAGTTAACATCTCTAGACATCATATTCAGGCAAGTGAGAGAAAGAAGGTTTATGCATTGAAGTCACAAAAGAGGAATAAAATACTCCAAAAATTGGAAAGGCTTAGTTAGAAAGAAGTATGAAAGCACCTAAAGATGTACAAATTCAAAGTGCAAGAGCGGTATGTTATATGTCTAATTATCACGTCAAGTGTGAAAATACAACCGAGGGAGAATAAAAATTAAGGCTTTCCAGGGGAATGAAATAAAAAGGGTAGGTTGAGATAAAGAGGGAAATCATTTTCTTATCAAATGATCTGTTTAGTCTGGGGAAGAGTTTTCCAGAAAAGCAGTAGCCTCAGAGTTTGAGACATTTCATACCAGAGCTTGGAAACGCACAGTAGAGATCACTCCTGTCTAGGAAGGTAATGAAAAAATAGGGTCTACCAATCTTATCCAGCCCTCACTTCATTCAGTAGGAATCTTTTCCACTGACTCAAGTGGGATTTGGATCAGACTCTTTTTTACCTACTATGTGGATGGCTGTCTAAAAAGACTTAGGAAAAGACATGAACTAGAGCCCAAGTATGACACCAAGAATGGCTTTTTTTGGGCTGCTGAAAGGAAAAAGGCAAGTTGCAGAAAACTATGAAGCAGGCGGTTGGAAAATCAGAGAGACTGTTTTACAGCTGGGAGCTAAGTCAATCTCTAAAATGTCTTTACGGAATTAAATGACATTAAGTTTGGGTGTCGGCAATTCCCTTAAAACTGTAAGCAAACACTTCTGGAACAGCAGCTCTAAGGGCAGTGTCATGGCTTGGCAACTTTTGCTTTTGCCACAGCAGGAGCTCTGCATATCCAGTTTGTTTTATTTTTATGCCCAGTATTTGAGTGAGGTTTTGTTATGGATAACAAAACCTTGCTACATTTTATATCTGATTCAAAAGAAAACAATAATGATAGAAGTGGAGTAACATTTTTGTATATGCCTGAGTGATTCCCTTTGCCTGTTTTCAACCTACCTAATGGCAAACCTCACTTCATTCTATGCTGCTCTAATTAATTTGACAGGACTGGAAACTTGCTCTTCCTGTTCACACTTATTATTCATCTCTTCAGAATGCCCTGTAGGGAGTATGAAGCACAATAAAGCAGTATTTACCAAGTCCCTCAATGCTAAATACACCTTTTAAGATGAGTCTGCACAATGCCAGCAGTGAGAAGATCTGACTAAAGGGCAGCCAAAGAAAAACATTTTCCAGAGCATTGTCTCTTTACACATGGCTAGCAGGCAAGGAAACTGTGTCTCTTTGCCCCCCTTCAAATTCTGCAGTAGACTCTGGGGATCCCAACTTATTCCTACTGTATCTGAAAGCTTTGCCGTAGCCAAAGCAAATGACAGAGTGATCATACTCAATAAGCTATGATGTTAGTTCACAAGAGCCACCGAGTAATTTCATACAGGCATATCTTTTAACCTTTCATCACCCAAATTAGAAACATCATAACACAACATAAAACACATCTGAAAAATCCATCAGAGACAGGAACCCAGAAACATGCAAGTAGAAATAAGCGTTTTGAGAATTAGAAAGTGTTTTGAGAAAACAACAAAATTGAATGTTAGGATTCCTTTCTTAAAATTCTCATTGCAGAAAGGGACCTTTTCCGAACACACAGGATGATTAAGGAATTTAAAAAGTGAAACATGCTTATTTGCACACACTAGGGAAGTAAATCAGACATTTCATATTTTAAAAGTGAAAGATCAATGAAAGAGATTTTCAGCAGCGAGTTACCAGTTGGGTCCTCAACTCTAATCACCAGCTCCTTTTGCACCTTTATGCCTCTGTAAATCTCACCTTATGTGAAGATAAAGGTTAAGTTTTCAAAGTACCTGAGAAAATTTCTACATGGCATAGGGCAGCACTGTGCACAAATACCCACATACCTGAACGAACCCAAATACCCTGAACGAACTAGCTCAAGTACCAAAAGAGACAGAATCACAGTAGTAGAGCAGTTTTTCCAGCTTTTTGCTCTTAACCTCCAAATGTTGCTTTGTGTGGCATTCAGCCAGAGTCAGATGCCACAGTATGCAAGTCACTGCTGAAAATGGGGACTTAAAGCCAATTTCCAAAGAAGTGTGGAGAAGCAGATAGGCATTCAGTGGGATTTTTCAAGGTTCGCATAAAAATGGATACTAAGTGCATAGGTGCTTTTCAAAATTCAATGCTTTAAACTTCTGAAAAATCAGACAATTAAATTTCTGACCTGTTTCTGAAAAATTTATGTTGAGTCATTTTTCCTACTTCCTGAACCTCCTTTTTCATGTTGGAGAGTAGCAAATCCCAACATGTTTCATGGACAAGTATGCACACATTCACACACAGGCTTCCTTGCTCCCTTTAGTCTTAGTTTTTCTCCATTTATCCACTTGTTGACCTATGGAAAATTTAATCATGATCCCTTTTTCAGTCACAGAGTTCTTACACTGATGTTGCATTGTTCATCATTAGGCAAAACCTAATGAAGACAAACAGGAGAATCCTGCCAGTTTGGCTTGGTTTTGGATCAGACCCTAATAAAGAGAGGAATTGGATTCATTGAAGTGTAGATAGAGTAACAGCTCAACTCTTTCAGGCATAGCTCGCCTCTGAATTGCTGTAGAGGAAAATCCACTCTAAACAGATTGAATCTGGAATAAAACCTTGGATAATTGGGAGTAGAATGGGTCTTTTGAATTCAAGGGGAACTACTGCATGAATAAAAGGTGGGTTGGCACTGGCCTTTGCTGTGTTACATAAGAAAGATGGTTCTTGAAACTAATTAATCCCTGAAAAGATCAGCTGACCCATCTCATTGTTAGCAATACATTTTTAATTATTCATTTTAGTCAAGCATCATTTGAACACAAGTCAATTTGCAATTTCATTAGAGTACAGAAAAAGCCTGGGGTCTATTCCTGGTAAAAAGGAAAAAATCTCTGGCAAAATTTCATGAAGGATGTTAATCCTCTAATTAATTTTATGTATCAAGCAAGAATTAATGTGTCCTGCTATTTAAGCAGAAGTCATCTTGCCAAGAAGTGCATTTTGTCATACCTTCCCCTCCAGGAAAACCTCTTTACAAGCTTTGTGGCAAAATACCCTGGCAACTAATGACTAGCTTTGAAGCAACATTCACAGACCATTTGCTTTGATGACATTTGGAGCTTTTTTTTTCTCCCCCCCCTACTACTCATTCCAAAGTCTATTGTAAGTATAGTGCACTCTCTGCACTGCCTTTGAAAACTAATCAATAAAGTAAGATTTGTCAGGTTGCATCTGAGGAGTATCACATCTTTTAACTCCCTTCTTGGTTGAGCTGCTGTACACATTTTTAAACTAAACCTTATGAACAGATTTGAGTATGTTATACGTACTGTATTCACAGGCACGCAAGTGTGACGCCTTTCTTTTTCTCCCTCATATTCATTTCAAAAGCTCAGAACCTCTGCCAGTTAACCTTCCGTAAAACTGACATTAAATGGTCATCATACATAATCAAGTGATGGATTGCATGTCAAAAAGTCACAAAGAGCAAATGTTTACCCCTGTTACAACTATGAGAATTATGGAATTGCAAAAATGGAAAAAAATGACCTCAGCCCATGCCAAAGAACTCCAAAGTAAACACATCCATGTTAGTAAATACTGAAACAAATTTTGAATAGCTCACTAGCATCAGCATAAATCCCCAAGTGAGGTAGTCTGTACTCACAGCGATGGATGGGGATCAGAGTATGGACCACAGAGTTTCATCTTTAGTCTAACTTTTGACTTTCCTTAATCAATACTAAAATCTTTAGGTCTGATTTCTCATTTCGATGGCTTTGTGTAATGTGTCTCAACTGTACCTCATCTAATTTAATAAGATGCAAGCTAAGGAAGTACTTAAGTTACTTATCAAGGGTTTCAGATGACACATTATTATTGTACTCAAAAGTCAATATTTGCTAATCATGTTAGTACAGGAACTGATCCAGGGCTACAATTCTTGAATTGCAAAGGCATTTAAGATTAATTAAACTTGTCTTCTCCTCACTCGACACATACACACACAGTGCACCCCTCCACCCCACCCCCCCACACTTCTGGAATAGACAAGTCAGTGTCTCTGTAAGACAAACTTGTCTAGTCTACAACTTTAGGATGAAAAACTATTAATTATCTCAGCTTTCTGCCTCCACTATTGGGCTGGTCATTCAGAGCCTGACTTCAGGCACTGTGTTGGCTCATGTTCGGCACGTCGGGGTTGTGTCCTTTCTCTTTGATACCAGTGTGACATCAAACCAGACAATTGTATTCAACCTGTGATCTTTGCACAAGGCTGAGGTGGAAATCAGGAGAGAGCTGCATACTGAGTAAAAGCAGAGCCAAGCTGGCAGTGTGATGCAGGTTGAGAAAGCCTGATTGCTCATTTAATTTCAGTGGGGATTGCTCATCTAACATGCTCACATGTTAAAGGTGCTGAGGTGCTGAGCAGGCCTTGTTCCACACAATGGCAGAAGAGCAGTGAGTTTACATTGCATTATTTGTTATAATTTTTCTTTTTTTTCATACATAATGGGAACAGTTAAAACTAGATCTATGTCTTTCTTTCTTTCAAAGATGTTGATGAATTTGGCACGTATAGCATGAAAAGATTTAGTGCTTTTTCTAGGGCTAGGTACAATGTGAAGAGGTGATGTGCAAGCTTCCACATGCAGACTTGCCACTGCACTGTCAGGCTGGATTTGCAACCCTTCTGCCATGCCAGTCTCAGTCTCCTCCAAGCATACCAGCAGCTGCTTAGAGGCCAGGTCTGTGTCTGGACATGCACATTTGATAAGTGATGTGGTGACTTCCTGGTAGGATCATATATTTATTTCAAACCTGGCCTAGAAGGATATACAGATTTGCCTTGAAGCAGGAAACTCTTAGGGGCTGAAATATGGCTTACCTGTTACCCAGCATCTATTACTGTTGTTGGTATACTATTGTGGTTTTCCCTTGCTCCTTTCAGCCATTATTACACTGGTCTAAACAGAGTAGATTAAATCTTTATATGAAAATAATAGAGCAGAGTAGAGAACTGGAATCAAACACATTAGGAGAGGTTCTGATCTACATAAAGCTTGAGCAAACTAGAATGATGAGTCTATCTACACTGGATTAGCCCAGATTTATACTCACAAATGAGATAATATTGGCAGCCATGGGTCTGATTTGCCAGAGCCACTTGTAAAATTGGTGTATTGCAAAGACTTAAAAAGTGGGAAATGTTCACTGTTACCAGGAGGTTGAATTGATACTGTGCATTAAATAATACAGTGCCTGCATGGGTTTTGATAAATGCATGTAGAACATCAACATGCACATAAAAAAAAGTACCTGTTTTGAGTACTGTGGTATCCAGTCTGCATACATCTCAGATCCTCCCAGTGCTAAGTAGAATGCTGAGATGCACGTTCTACAAAATCAAAATGACATGTTCTGTTTAATATTCCAATTACTGTTGAACTATTAATCTGTCTGTGTTAATAGTGGCTGTCATGTAAGCCTAGCATCCAAAAGTTTCTCATCAGTAATCCACTAGCCTCTGGTC
>NW_008654339.1:28055-39534 GCF_000695815.1 Acanthisitta chloris | reverse complement strand
TCCAGGGATGGTGAATCCACCACTCCCCGGGCAGCCCTGTGTCTCTCCCAGAGTGTCCTTACAGGGATGTGCTGCTGCCTGTCAGACAGGTCTCATCACGTTACCCTCGTGGGAGGAGGATCATCCCCGTCATCTCCAGCCACCCCAAGCTTTTGTGCTGCATTTTAGCGACACTGGTGTTTATTGACACTAGTTTTCCAAGCTGTGTATTTATATGTGTTTTTCTTTCTCTAGGTATCATTTCACAGCTGACTTGATTTGAACATGGCTTTGATCAGCCAAAAAAGTCTCCAGTTTTGTTCATCCAGCACACCAGTAAGCAGGTCCATCTTGGCCACCTTAAGCAAAAGGTTGAGCTTGGTCAGTGAGCAGCGCCAGGTCCAGAACTGTAGCTCGGTAGCCATGAGGATGCTGCGTGTCAAAGAGAGGTCTCAGTATATGTTTTGTAGAAAAAAACATGTACAGCTGCGGCTGCAGTCCCTTCCTGCTAATGAAACTGTGCATCTTTGTGGGGATAATGAGAACTGTACTAAACCTAACCACCCGTGGATGGACGAACAATTATTTTTCAAGAAGTTGAACAACCTCTGTACGTCAGAAGAGATTTTTTACTTTCTCCGCTCTCTAAAAGTCATGTCGGACACTATGGCATCGGCGGCTCTGCAGAGGATTTCTGAAGTTGAGGTGGACAACAGTGGCCTGAAAGACCCCGAAGGAGTGCTGGAGAATGATGTTTTCAGAGCGCTGTGCTTCCAGTTTGAGTTTGAGTGCCCCAGGCTGTCGAACACTGGGCTGCTGAGCGCGCTGCAGGCTTTGACAAGGCTGCGTGTGGACCCTCAGAGCTCACTGATAGGGAGCTTGCTCTCAGAGAGTGAGGAACGGCTCCGAAGGGGACAGCTGGACACTGACAGTCTGTGTGCTCTTGCAGAGAGCTTGCTCGAGTTGGAAGGCCCAAGTTGTGTGACACTGCAACAAATTGTGAACCAGCTGCAAGAAAAGGACATTGAGAAGTGGAGTCCCATGGAAATAGTGATGGTTTATAAGATACTGCAGGTGGCTGTCGGGGAAGGGAAGCAGTACCAGAACTTGCTGAACAGGCTGAACGTTGTCACTTTATCCATAGTTTCCCAGCTAAGCCCAAACTTTGCAAGCATAATCCTGAATTCACTGATGGTTCTTGATCAGACTCAGGCAGTTTCCTTAGTCAACGCACTGTATAAACATTCTGTGAAGCATATTCCATATTTCACAGATGATGAACTCGTGAATGTGCTGGAAGCCCTCCTGTACTTTGGACATCATGACCAGATTTTTACAGAGGCACTGGAAACACACATCCCCAAGTCCATCTTTGCCATGCATCCTCAAACAGTCAGCAAAGTCATGGAGTATTGCTGCAAAAAGATGATCCTATCAAAGCCCATCTTTGATGCGGTGGCAGAAGGTTTCATTTCTGATGCTGACAGATTTACCACTGAGCAGATTGCTGGGTATATTATACCATTTGGAACTCTTAACTATCTGCCTCCGAGTGCTCCTTCCTTGTTTAGGAAGCTTGAAAGTGTACTGCACACTCACCTTAGTCGCTTTCAGCCTCACACCTTGCTGAACCTGCTGCACTCGTGTGTCCTAATTCAACGTTACCCCCTAAATTTTCTGCCAAAAATATTTAGTCCCTATTTTCTGCAAAAGCTTCAAGGTAAGGAGCAGTGTTTCACTTGTGATGGTTCACATTTCTTTCTGTTATGTGATATGTCTCTTGTCAAGCACACATTTTTTATCACTTTAATCTCAAATCAACAATGACCTGGTCTAAGCGAGTGGAGAATAGTGAACAGGAGGCCCAAGAATGTTGCTTCCTTGTCACAGTTGCAGGCGTCTTTCATGTTATGTTGTTTAAATGAGTTTGAAAATTGCACTGTGCAATCTTAAACAGAGTCTTCAATTCCCTTAAATAATTCATTTCAGGTAATCCTTCTCCTTTTCTAAGAAATAGTGTCCTTCTCCTTTTCCCCATGTTTGTCCTTTGTCCCGTACAGGCTGCTAGGACATCCCCCATGTGAAAGCCTGTTCTTGGCTCTAATTGTTGCATATTCCAATGCTTTTGGACACAAACCTCTTATGAACAACACAAGATTTAAAGTAACTCTGTATCAGATAGTAAAGAATTTTTAGTGCCATTGTTAGATGTAAGCTATGCCAGAAAGGTAAGTGACTCCTTAAGATCTCAGCTGAGATTGCTCTGTTAATAAAACTGAGGTCAAGTCTCCAAAGTGATTAGAAATTTTGGTCACTTACTTTTTCAACAACATGAAATACCTTAAAGGGTTGATTTTTACAAAGCAGACAAATCTACAGAAATTATTTAGTATTATCCACTGCTTGCAAATTAAAAAATTTAAAAGGAGTGAAACAATTTGATCCTGGGATTATAACTTGGGAAGAAGAGGTTATAGGAAGGGAATATTTGTCCAAGACCTAAACTCAAACTTAACTCTTCTCTATAGAATGTCCTGCATCTCTCAGATCCTCACTTTTTTGTGAAAGAATACGACAGTTTTAACTAAGATCTTGCTAGTCGTGTATTTTTAATGTTGAAATTTTTGTAAATTATTTCCTTGCTTTTCTAACACTGATCCTCCTGTTCATTCAAACGATTATCAAGAATTGTAACAAACAAGTAGCTTCTCTGCACATATAACTGAATGGGCTTTCCTAACTTCTGCATGATGGCTTGTGTAAAGAGACTTGCGTGGAGGTACACTTGAAAGCCTGAATGTTGTTGTTTCAGCTCAGCCTCCTGGTTTGAACAGAGTTGTTACCTCCCAGCTAACTCAGCTCTTTCTGACTGTCACCCTGGAGTGCCCATCTTATGAGGTACAGTACATGTGAAACCAAAAGTGATGTTAACAGGAGGTTATAAGGTCATCAGGGCCCTGTTTATAATTAGTTGAGGACTGTCTTTCCCATAGAAATACCAGAATTGGACAAAACAGCTTTTTTTCTCCTTGATGAAAAAATATGAAGCATTTCTACCTGATTGATTGACTTGATATATTTGTATGTTTGACAGAACTGACTAGTTCTAAGTTAAAGTGCTTTTTTCTTTGTGTTTTTAAATACTTTTCCAACAACTGTTTCTTTTTTATGTTTGGCTTGTGAAGTTGTGGAGCACAAAAGAGGTCGGGCACACCTTGATGTTGGCCTGACTGCAGAGGAATGGAAACAGTTGTGCATTTCTCATGAGCATATGATGTCCAGCATGAAAGCATGGAAGCTTGCCAAGGATGTTCTGGTGGTTGATTGGGAGCTTTTATCATACCTCGGGCTGTAGGTGTCTCAATAGACATGGCTTTGGCATGCACAGGATACATTTTGCTACATTTGATATGTACATTTGATACGAGGTAAGTGCAAAAGTGTTATCTCCCTTTTCTTTTGTTCTGTTTGGTTTTCTGTCATTATGTAGGGTCCAAAACTTCCTCCAAAGTATCAAGGAAAGGCCTTTCCCACACCTCACAGTTCTCTTGATGTTCACCTCCATAAAAGGGTGAAGACTGGATTAATTTATTTACTGAAAAAAAGAATATATTTTGCATCAAAGGTATCAACACCATATTTCTATACAGTTGGTAAGTAACATTTCTATAGATTAATAGCTAAATGTGTGCTTACGCTGCCAAAATTTTAAATCATTTTGTGGGCATTCTAAATGCTGCAAATACAGAAAAAGTAAATTGGAATACAAAACCTTGTAGCAGGCCTGAAATGGGGAAACATGGGAACTTTGAGTAAATCCATTTTTTTAAGTCAGAAGAGAGAAAAGAACTGCAGTGTTACTTGGAATTTACTGCAAAATAGCTTCTAGCTCTTGTATTCTGTATTTTTACTATCAGCTCCTTATCCTTTAAACAATTTTGCATAATGTAAAGCAAAATGAGGCACTGCCACTTGCCTGATCTCCCTGCTTTAGTGGTGAGTAGAGAAAGAGAGAACTGCTCAACTGGGCTTCTCTCCCTTCAGTAAGAGCTATTGACTATATATAATCAGTGGGGCTTTGTGTGCTGAAAGAGAGGAGTGAGCAGAACAGTGTGTTTGGTGCAGCAGGGAAGGAAACAGAGAAGGTAACAATGAAGAAAGATGTGTGCTCAGGAGGTCTTGGATACCATGGACATGAGAGGGATTTTCAAAAAAATAAGAGAGAGGGATGATTCCAGAATTACTCTGCATTTCAGCTTCCACGTGGGTGTTGAAGTTGGCAGGGTTTGGGTCCAAAACTCTGTTTGCAAATTGACATGGTCTATAAAGTTAGGAACTAGTGAGAAAAAAATAAAGGGTGAGGCAGAGAGAGATTGTCTCGCCCCAAAGCCCTCAGAATTCCAGGGGCCCTACCCAGCCCAGCCAAGTGCCATTTAACTACATAATGGGTTTTAGTGGGCTTGGAATACTACTTTGCTGGTTAGCATTATGAAAGGCTGAAGTGTCGCAAATCAGTCACTCATTTGTGTTAACTCTCTGCACATAATTTGCAAGCCTCTGTGATTCAGAAAAAAGGAATCGTGGTAGTATTTTAGTTGTTTTATAAAACAATGAACTGGGAGAGGATGAGACTCGAACAGATTGTTATATGAAATGAGTTGTAATGCAATTTCTCTTTTTCATCTATACCAGATATTGAGATTAAGTTAGACGAAGGAGGTTTTGTGTTGCCTGCGACCCAATGTGAAGAGGTGCACAGACGGTAGGAGAATAAACTGCTTAAATGTTGGTTAACACTGACAAAGAACATCCAGGGTGGCACACTAGCAAAATTTAACCTATTTGGAGTTTCACCATTGACTTCAACAAAACTCAGATTTCATACTGAAACCACTGACAAAAGGGCAAAATTAACAATCTGTGCTTTTTGCTTGTTGTTTTGCCACCTGACTAGACAGTGTCAGACAATTAGTCTCTTTACCCCATGACAGTCACGATCAAGTGATCCTAATTTGGCTTAATGTATTTTGATCTTCTGTAATTCATCTTCAAATTAAAACTAAATTCTAATCCAGTGTATTTGCATAGATTTGACACAGTTTTAGCCAGTTTGAGTTCACAAATTTACTTCTGTAAAGAATCCTGTATAATGAGAGTATTTGCTACAGATGCTGGTTTTTTAATTGACAAATGTACAGGTGTTTAAAAGACATGTTAAGCAAGGGTTGTTTCGAGAAACCTTTGAGCAACTTTTTAACAGTAGATATACAAATTTTGGTGTAAGTTGATGGGAATTTTATCACTAAGGGGAAAAAATATAGTTAATAATCCATGATGCTGCCAAGAATACATATGAGTTTAACTTGAAGTTAAGTTTAAGCTAAATTTTTTTAACTCTAATGGATTTAACAGGTAAACTAGTAAGTTGAATAAATTTAGATGCTGAAATGTTTTCAAGCTGAGACAAGTATTTTGTGTGCTTTTCCTTCTAAAAGAATCAAAACGGCTTACTAATAGTAGCATCAAAAATATCAAAGTCTTATTAACTTGTATGGTAATTTTTGTTCAGAGCAAATATAAAAGCTTTTCAGATCAGTTCCGCTAAGCTTCAGGCTGTCACCTCCCACCCTTAAACTGAGTGATTTAAATTGTCCTGAACTAGGTAACTCCCATGCCACAAAATCTGATTCTAGGAGGTATAAGGAAGAAGGGAGGTGTTGTCTCATGTTTCTTAGGAACTGCAGAAGTTGTGGTGATTAAAATAACTAATTTCTATTTTTATATACCATACTTACGTTTGATTTTAGAATTGCCCTCTGTGTTGATGGTCAAAATAGATTTTGTGCTAATAGCCACAATCTGCTGGGAGAAGAAGCTATTAAACAGAGACATCTTCAGTTACTTGGTTATGAAGTTGTGCAGGTAAAGTCCAAAGACCATGATTTGCTTTTGCTCTGGCTAACAAAACAAGTAAAGAACTATTTTACAATGCTTAGAACTGTAGTTTCAATTCATTCCTAAGGCAGATGTAGTCTTGTCCTTTCTATATTCTGTTCTCTCTGCCTTTTGGAGGGTGTACAGAAATTCCTTTTTCTTCATTGGATCAATTATTGTATTTTTGTCTGTGATTTCTGCCAAACAGTGGCTGCTTGAAATGTACTTCTCTACGGTGATTAAGATTCAAATCTTGACTTGAAGGAAAATGTTGTATAAGAGTGCAATAGGACTGGCATTTTTACTTAAATACTCTTCAGAAAGGTTTGAATTTGGAGTTTAAAAAGAAGACTTTAATAAAAGGAAGCTGCTTTGTATTGTAAATAATATTTTCACAACAGAGTATATCTTTTATTTAACCTGTTGAATTAATAGGAGTGTTTTTATGTTTAAACATCCTTTGGATGAAAACTGTTAATGTTTAGTTTTATTTTTTTCCATTTATAATCACTCATTACATAAGCCTAACTTCATAATATTTAACTAAGTTTAAAGTGTAATGGATATCACTCTTTGTTTTAATCATAGTCTCTATTCAGATGGTTTACAGATCAGTAATACACTTAGGATTAAATGTTTAAATTTAAATCAGAAAAATATTTGCTGTGTAATTTTGTGTCTGCTTGATGAACATCAGTCTTACCCAGTTGTCTATTAAAAGGTATTTCCAGCAAACGTTTTTGTTTTGTTTCCAGATTCCATTTTTTGAGGTACAGAATCTCCAGAATTGCAGAAAGATGGCAGAATATCTACACAAAAAAATTTTTCCTCATACATATGGACTCTGCAACTGACACTGAAGAATATCACTGAACCACATGTCAACCTCCTATACTGCCAAGTGTAAATACTGTGCATGGAAGAAGAATTCTGTTTTCTAAATAACTCCACTTCAGATAATTTGAGCCTCTGAATGCAAAACCTTCCAATATTTGGAAAAATTGATGTATAAAAAGTAATAAAGAGCATCATATTTTCTTAAGTTTTGTGTCAATATTTATTCTAAGTTGACAGATGTAAGTGCCAGACAGTCAGTGCTGCCTTTCCCAGGTATTTTCACTGGTTCTAGTTCACAACTGGACAGACACATGTGACTATCCAAGGATTCTGGCCAGTCTGAATGTGCAGAATATGCCATGCTACCTACTAGTCAGGGCTTTTGTTGACAGTCTAAGAAGAAATTGCACAATTTACTTATAGCTGTTTGTGTAATTTCCCAAGTGTTTCATAAAACAAATCTGCAGTAGTTACAACAGCACTATTGGCTTATTGCTCTTATTTAAGAGCTGTAGAGTGCTGTTCAGTAAATAGCAATGCCTGGCAGAAAATGAGATGTGCTTTACTCTGTAAAGTGACAGCTGCCACAGGGTAATGGACTTGCACAGCTGTCTCTGTGGGGCCACCCAATGTTCTGGGTATATTCTCTTTGTAGTTTCATCTTTGGTGGCAGTTTTAGCTAAACTTCTAAACGGGGTCACATGTGTACTCTGGAGTGCCTTCAGTTTACAGAAACTCTGTGCTCTGAAGCTCAGAAGAGCTATGTGCTATGGCACTCCTTTTTATGTATGAGTAGGAATTCTGGAACTGAGAACCAGAACCAGCACCCACTTCAGCCAGAACGAGCATGCCCTAACTGGGGTGAATGTGTTGCTTTGCAGATGGATGAAAGGAAAACAAGATAGCCTTAGTTCTGGTCATATAATGCATACTTGATGAACTGCCATGTAAAACACATTTTCAGGTTAGCTTGTGCATCCTCTCCTGGATGCAATTACTATTTATGAGTAGCAAAGCAGAATTCCTAGCATCACCCCGTTTGATTTTAACTGTTACATTTTGATACAAAAGTGTAACTTTTACATCATTGAAGTTCTGTATATTTTACCAACAGATGCAGAACATGGCCATTTTTTCCTTCCAAGGCTACTGTTATTAATTGGTGAGTTACAGGTGTCTGTCAATTGTCCCAACAATCCCTAGAGATTATTGGATGCAAAACCCAGATGCAAAACATGATTTGCGTTGCATCATGCTGTGCTTCCTGTTCATGCTAATTTCTTGTATGTATAAAGCCCTTACAGTAGTATGTCAACACTGACAGGTGAGGGAATCATAGAATGGGTTGGAATGGACCTTAGAGATCATCTAATCCCAAACCCCACTGCCATGGGCAGGGACAACTTCCCACTAGACCAGGATGCTCAAGGCCTCATCCAGCCTGGTTTTTAATACTACTGGGGTTGAGCCATCTGATATCTCCCTGGGCAACCTGTTCCAGTGTCTCACCACCTTCACAGTAAAAGACTTCTTCCTAATATCTAACCTAAATTTCCCCTCCTTCAGTTTGAACCCCTTACTCCTTGTCTTGTCACTGCAGTTCCTAACAGGGAGTCCCCTCTCCAGCTCCTCTGTAGACCTTTAATATACTGGAAGGTTGCTATGAGGCTTCCATGCAACCTTCTCTTCTCCAGGCTGAATAGCTCCAACTTCCTCAGCCTGTCCTCATAGGGGAGATGCTCCAATTCTCTTATCAACTTCGTGGCCACCTCTGAACTTGCTCCAACAGTTCCATGTCCTTATGAGAGCTGCACGCAGTATTTCAGGTGAGGGAGCACCTGGATGATGAGATGCTTTCCAATATTGTAACAGTAAGCTCAGGACATCAGTAACCCAAGAGTTTGTCATCCTAGCAAAAGAGAAATTGAAGGACAATGGCTGAAATGGCTTTGCAGGCATTTATAAGGAACTTAGTCTCATACAGGAGAAATTGTCAAGGTATTCTTTTGACACTGAGCACTGAAGGGAAAAGTCAACCACTCAGAAGTGAATGAGCAAAAAGTAGTAGGAGGAACAACCTGTGAAAGGCCTTCAAAAGTGAGAAGGGATGAGAAGGGTGTGACATAAGCGAAGAAATGAGACAGGAAAACTCAAACTGGTGTTTTGATGAACTGTTGATGCCTATTTCCCACACGGGCCAGCAGGTGGTGATGTTCTCAAACAAATTTGATTTCCATAGTTTGTTTTTTTTCAAGCAGATGGTTTGTAGATGTAGTTAGGCTACTTAAGTAATTTGTACTGAGTGTCCCAAACTAAAAATAACCTGCCAGGAATATGGCATATTCCATCTCATTCTTCGCTGGTATACATTTGATACTGATTTTTTAAAAAGTATTCTGGTATTGTTAGAAAAACATTTCCTTCTTACTTTGTTCTTACTGTGATTCCTTTCATTTAATGCCACTGGATTTGCTTAATGAAGTACTTATTGTTGAAAAGGAATGTAGCAGTTAATGTCTCCTTGTCCCTAGCCCACTGATTACAGAGGAATTTGCAGGTCATGAATAATGAAAGCAGCAAACACCTCTCGAAATTGGCTGCTCTGTGTGTTCTGCTTCTCACATCATGCCAAACAAGTGCTACTGATCACCTAATTTACTACTTACCCAGGTCCCAGATTAAGAAATTTTGGGTTCTGTTATTTTTTTACTGGTAATCTCACTGAGTTCACAAATGACACGTTTCTCGTGTATAAAACCAGTGTCAGCCAAAGCTGTGGGCTTCCAGTCCTTGTTCTGGTATGATCAGTCTGGCTGTTCCTTTCTGAACAATACTGCCTCAGCTTTAAACAACAGCAGGATCAGTGGCTCTTGAGAGCCAAACTGATACATACCCTGCAGAAGAAACTCCTCCTGAAAGTAACCTTAAAACTTTAGTACCTGATTCAGTGAGAATAAAAGGCATTAAATGTTTAAGCAGGTTTAGGCATTTGCTTGAAACATGCTTTTAAAATGAATACTGCTCAAATCCTTAAGTTTTTCCATCCTTTCCACCAAACTATTTAGTGCTTTTTCTGCTAATATTACTATTTTTTTCTTTTTTTTCAGCATTGGATAGAGAACCAATGATGATTTTTCTTGTCAGATCAGTCTGTCAGACACCATTTGTGTTGTGAAAGTCAGTGAAATGAATGTCTGAAATCAGCTAAACTCAGATTTCTTCTATTCAAATGCTAAGTGCTCAGAAGTTCCTTCTAACTTGACTTCCACTTGAAGTCTACTGAAACTGCTGGGCACTTCTGGAAGTCAGAGCATTTCTTTATTTGCCCATTTATGAGTAGGCCCATCATTTTAGAAAATTTTGAGTCAAATCTTCATTTCAGCTGTTGTGGAGATAAAATGACAGTTCATAATTCTGTAGCTACACTGTAAGGGTTTAATAAGTCCACAACCAAGGATACCTTGGGGACCAAGCTAGCCTAAGTGTTAAACCAGTGAAGAGTTATGTAGAAGCACTGCCTAGAATTGCAAAGAGAGCTTTTGACCCAACAGGTCTTACTTCCAGTGTTGCTGCCTAAAATGTTCAGCTCTTCTTGTTGCTGCTCTTCATGAGATTTTTATGAGACTGTTAAGAAGACATGCATTTGAATTAGCATGAGCAAAAGTACAGCTGCTATTTCCTATTTTTAGTGCAGATAATTGTCATTAACTAAAATGTAGAGGAAAAGGCAAAAGGACCATATTGCTTTTTGATGTGAAGTGTGGGGGGGGGTTTCCACATAAATGTTGCTGGCAATGACAGATACAAGAGATTTAACATGGATCTAGGTTTGAAGAAGGTCTTGCTGATAAGCAGGTGATGCCATTTTTCTCATAGAATTCTGCCTGCAGGTGATTGATCCTTGCATGATCTCTGATTGGCTGCTCTAAGGGCTTATTTATGCGTCTCCTATACTCTGAAGATGACAACACAGCGACAGGTCTTGCCTTTTCCTGTGAAAATATAAAAGTTGCCTTATAAGAAAATCACAGAGCAAATACTTGGCAATTTTCTAAGGCTAAATGTGCTGTGACCAGAGGCAAAATAACTGCCAGAACTGCACAGCATCTGCTAGAGGGATGTGTATTTATTTAGCAGTGATCTGTGCTCTTACTGTTCCACCCCTACTCTAGCTTTTTACATACATTAATAAACCATGAACATATCACTAGATGACAAATGGAGCTGTGGACTGGTAATTCTTTACACACATACATGCACAGGTGATTGCCATGTGATTACAGGCAAACTAAATGCTGTGTTACTGAAAAGCACAGATTTTATTTTTATTATTCTTGTGCACAGAGTTGCATAACTCATTTGTAAAATCAGAGAGATTTGTGCCCACTATTACAGGAACACCTACTCTGCTTGCACAATTCAGTGAAACCACAGTGTGAAAAAAAATCAAAGCCTAAAGAAAATCCCTGAACAACCTCTAGTCCATGCAAGCTTTCCTTGAAGAAAACATAGCACATGCTACTTTATTTCTGCACAATGAAAGGTTTTACTGAAAATGCTTGTAGCTGTAAGATTACAGAAATAACTGCTTTGCCATGATGGGAAGTGGACTTGATGAAAAATACCCTGACCAAGAAAAGATTATTTTAAGCTTGTTCTTAGTAAGCTGCACTTCAAGTGACTGTGCAATCACTATCTGCAATCTGCAGTTCCTTCCTATGCTACAGCA
>NW_008654339.1:27698-28043 GCF_000695815.1 Acanthisitta chloris | reverse complement strand
GGAAAGAGGATTTGTTTGTTTTGCTTTCCCTAGCCAAAGGTCTCAGATTTATCAGGCTGCTTGCATGTTTGCACACTGGCTAACACAGTAAGCCTTGGTCCCCAATGTATTTACCTAGTCCTATGATATACACAGTACCTAAAAGGAGAATCAAAATGTGGATGCCACATCACAGTTCGAGTGCAAACAAATGACTGCTAAAACAGACACAAATCTGAGCCATATCAGCACTCATGTCCTGCAAGGATGCAAGTGGGAGCACAGGTCAGAGGGTTCTCATAGCAGGGCACTCAGCTGAGACATTTCCAGACTCATGGACAGAATTAGACTTGAGATTCTTGGGGA
>NW_008654339.1:21493-27663 GCF_000695815.1 Acanthisitta chloris | reverse complement strand
CCCCAAACAACCCCCCCCAACAAAAAGCCCATTACAACACAATTTATCCCTCAATTCTCCTGCCGATGTTGCTTCACCCCATTAAAATGACAAAATCTTTGTACGATCAAGAAAGACTTTGCTTGTGATCACAGGGTTTACAGCACTAATGATGGGCCAGTACATAATTCTGCCACTTTGTCTTCCCTTTAAATAAATAAGATTCAGTTTTCAGCATCCTTGGTAGCACAGTGCTGACTGTGCACACTGGCATTTCATCTTTGTGGGTTTGGCATTCAGCAGATTTCAGATTTTCCAACAGTTGGCTGGGAAGCATCCTGCTCCACGCCTTCGCAGTGGGTAATTCTAGCAGCGTTAACACTTGCACTCAGCAGTGGCAGCCGTATGCAAGCACTCTGCTGCAGGCACTGTGTAGCTAAACTGAGTACCTGGGACTGTACTCTTGAATTCCCTGGGTGCACCCAGGCTCTCTGCAGGAAATGAAGGGCTTCCTTGCAGTGGTTTATTTTTTTCCACTCCACGTAAAGCAGTGTACTGTGGTGGATTCAGCCTGTCTGCTTTCAGTGTTGTACTATAAACATGTCAGTTGTGGTATTTTTATTGACTGTATTTTATAATATAGTTATTATTCTAAAAAGTCTGTGAGGGCCACTGAGGTAATTAAAGAGGAGGAGTTGAGTATGTGACCTGCACTTAGGTATAGTTAGGTCCAGTGTTTGGTGTCATCATATGCAGGAGGATCACGTCGTAGCATTAAGCAGCTGTGGGTTTGATGTGTCTCCATGCTAATTAAAGGGCTGGATTGCAGGACACCTGTTCAGAGTCCCTTGCATGCACTGCCCAGCAGAGCTGGTATGAATTGTGGCCCATACATGTTTGCTTTGGGAAACTAACTGTGAGGAAAGTGAGCACTGTTGATACAAGAGCTCAGTAAAAACCCTTAACTTTACACTGATAAACTTTCTACACAGATTTCCCAGTTGGGCTTGGTACTGGTGGGGAAGGGGAGGAGGTCAGCTTTGTTTAGTTTAAATAAAAAGCTTCATTTCTAAGTGGAGTATTCATTTACATGCCTTTTGGCCTCATGCAGATTTGCAGTTGAGTTACTAGGCATGAGCAGGTGCTGGTAATGGGCACTCCTGGGATTCCTTTGGGAGCACCTAATATTTCCTGCACTCTCTGATAGAGCTGAAGGGCATTATGGCTATGCACTTGCACTGAAATGTCTGGCATATATGGCTGCTAGTGAGACAAATCACAAGCAGTGGCCTTTGTCATAAAATAATGACTTCATTACACAGCAATTGCAATAATTTTAACTTGTGTCTCTCCCTTCTTCCTTTCTCTATCATATATAATCATCGGTACAGGCAGCCATCCCTAGCTGACCCACCGATTTACAGACCATGAACCCATTGGGATTTTGAGGCCATTAGCACACAGAGGTTGCACTTCATTTGTTTTTTGACAGCCTCTGCCTCTGTGTGTGTGATTTTGTGTGTGTGTTATTGTGTGTGTATAAATATATATACACACATGTATATCAAATGGATTATTCAGATGATGCATGGAAAAATACATACTATATATAATATATATTATAGCAGTGTTTCCAAGGTACTTGGGTAAAACCATGGCTGTATTTAGCTATTGGGCTGCACATCAAACCCAGATTCAGCTGGCCCTGAATGCTTTGCCCATCTGTTTCCAGGCATGTCCATGGTGTTCTGATTGACCACTCCTTTGCACTAGTTCCCAATGAGAGTTCCTTGAGCTCTCTACCAGAGGGTTTGCCTCTTTTCCTATGCTCCTTGACTTGCCTATGTCTTGTCACCTGGAAATCTTCAGGATGCCAAAGAGCAGGAGCTAATTCAGGTGTCTTCATGGGCTAATACTTTCTCACAAGACTCTAGGCCGAGGACAGTGACATCCTCCATTCAATTCCTACACTGTAAAGGGTAAACCAATGCCTACAGTCTCCAGCCATGTCAAAAAGTACAAACTACATTTAACAAAGGTAATTATGAATTTATCATAGGGTTACCTCCTCATTAATGTTAAGACCACAGCCATTTGTGTGTTTTCTGTCACATCGGTCAAGATATTTGTTGCAACCCTCTGGCCTTTTAAAAATGGCATTATAGGTGGAAACACCTGTCTGGAGAAAAGAGGAAAAAATGACTAATTCACAGCATTGCTTAGCTGTACAGAATATGGGTAGTCAAATCAATACTTAAACAGTGCACATATTGCATTAGATGATGATAACTGTAATATTACTGAGTTTATTAGCAGGTTTGGTTCACTCTTTCTGAATAGTTTGCAAAATTACCTACTGACACCTGATATCTATTTTAAAGTCTGTTCAGCTCTGAAATGTCTACTCTGGCAATTTACCTCATTTTTCCCCCCTATAATCTGTTGTAACTTTTGGAAAGTTAACTGCTTTATTTGTTTTAATTTTCTGAACTTAATATTCTGCTTCTTAAATTCATATATTTGTCATGATTATGTAAAAGCAAACCAGGCAGTTTTGAAATTCGTTGGGAATGAAAAAGACAAAATTATCATGCAGTGTAATCATCATTTAATTTCTGATTAAAGGAGGATTGAGAAGAGTTTGGAAACATGCCACAGTGGTAATCCTGTAATCCAGTAGTACCCTGACATACATATGTCATGCTTGAAAATATAGCACACCCCAAGTCAGAATATTATTGTATTACTGTTGAAATAGTAGCATCCAAATAAGCAACGCTAAAGATCTGATCTGCTAATAAAGGCATTTGTGAAATCCAGCCAAGAAGTTCTCATTAATTGAATCAAAGGAATTTCAAAATCAACAAAGTTTTCAAGGAAAGAAAAGCAAAATTTCCTACTGAAGTATGTTGTCAGTTGTTAAGGAACTTCACTGAAAGGTCCATATTCTGGTAAACCTGTCAATCCATCATTGGATTTGTGCATGGCTGACTAAAAAAAAATGGTGCATTGTGTTGGGCTTTTACACTTTTACAGTTTGTCCAATTTAACCTCTGAAAAACTCTCGCATTTTGAGTTCTTACAAATTACAATGCCATCGTCCAAAATTAGTCAAGTCAGGGCAGGTCAAGAAGGCTGTAATGGTCCCATAAAAAGTAAGCCACAGTTAAGAGCAGTAGTGAGACACTGCTGCAATCACAGGCTTCATTTGTGAAGGTATCTCCATTACTTGGTTCTGCCAAGAGGAGAAGCTATTTGGTACTTAACCTATCTATCCCTTCATTTCTCAGAAACCATCGAACCCCAGAGAATTTCAGGCATGTTCAAGAGCATCCTGCACCTGATTTGTCACCTCCATTATTGCTAGTTTTTCTGTGCTTCCTTGCTTCTCCTTCCCTCCCCACACTACCAGCTTTGTTCAGACTTTCAGTGGGCATCTGATTTGTGCTCACCACCAGGAATGTTATTTGCTCTTTGCTTTCATTCATGTGGCATTTTTTTGTCCATTATTTGCTACTTGAGCCAGAGCAGATAATTCATTCTTTCTGGAACCTGTCTAGGCAGACAGCCTGTTGTGTTAAAAACTAGCACTCTCCAAGATGATTTGTTTCAGATTTTCTGCCAGATATGTAGAGGCAACACTTCTGTGCTCAAACACTGATAACTTTCTGCTGCTGTTTCCCTTTGCTGTTAAATGATAACTTAGTTGGCATGAGTGGCAGTGGTGGTGGTGAGCTGTTTCTTAAACCCATCAGAGCAAGTGAGTCACACAGAGTAGACAATAAATTTGCACTCAGGGTGGGCATCCTCTGTGTACTGCTACTAAAGCTAAGTGCTTTTCAAACATTCATTAATATTCAGGACACACATAAAATAGGTAATAGCTTTCTCCACATCTCAGAAGACGAAACACCATGCAAACTGGCTACAGTAACTTATGTAAAGCTATCCAGGGAGCAGCTGTCAGCCAAGAGATTAAAAGGCAGGAATTTCTGGCTTCTGGCCATGTGATGAGCACATCTTCTTCCTGTTTCTCTCCTTCAGTCTCGAATACACTGTTGGTTTTAGGTATTTAAGCTGCAGAAAGGAATAAAATTCCTTTTGCTATATAAATAAAAAAATTCAAATCACCCAATTCCTTAATTGTGCAGAAGAATGGGTTGAATCCACTTCCTCCCCTGTGGCCAAGGCCTGGGCTGTGAAGAAGCCTATTAAACAGCTGTTATCATTTTTTTGTTTGTTTCCATGTCAGTGGAGCAGCATTTTCCACAAACAAGGTCATTGCCTATTAAACAGCTGTTATCATTTTTTTTTTTGTTTCCATGCCAGTGGAGCAGCATTTTCCACAAACGAGGTCATTCTGAGTGTGAAAGCAGACTATGTTGTAAGCAAAAGCTCTACCATATGGTTGGTAATTCTGTGCAGATTGGATAGACTGTGAGCTCCACCAGCCCCAAGTGCACCATGCCAGCCCTCTGACCTGCCCTAGCCTTACCCTTGTTGTGCTCTCCCAGCTGTGTTTTGTTAAGCATGGCACCAACTGTGCCTGCTCACCTGTGGCTCAGAGCACCTTCCCAAGGTAGCGCTGAAATCAACACAAAAGAGTCTGACATTACAAATCTACTTGTCTCTTAGCAGGGCCACCTGGTCAGTACAGGAAATTTGATGTTCCTTTAATGCCCAGCACAGTGCTGTGGTCTGCACCCTGCCCACATCCCAGGGACACACTACCTGCAAACTCTCACAGATTGCCAGTCAGTGCTGCCTGATGCTGGGCACATTCTTGGGTGAGGAGGGGATTCACAGCGTGTGTTTATTGTCATAAATAAATATATGTTGCCACAGTATTGCTGTATTACATTGATTATGATAATAGACATTTCAGACCTTTTCAATGCTAATTTTTTTTTGAGGAAAAAGCTGTTAAGTTTGATGTCTCAATACGACACTTCAGAGACAGAGAAGTTTGCCACCCGGGAGTATAGCCCAGCTGAGGGTAAAGGAGTTAATATTGCTTGAATTTCCGATTTTAAGCATGAGGAGAAAGAATAAGATCAAAGGTGATATAATGCAGCAGAGAGTGAGGGGTGAGGCTCCCTGCCAGTGTACTTGAGTTACAACATGCTGAGTGTCAGTGTAACGCCATCAGAAGTATTCAGTTACAACATGCTGAGTGTCAGTGTAATACCATCAGAAGTATTGAGGCATATATTGATGCTATTGTTTTGAGTAGCTCTATTGATTTTATTAAAGCAGAGCATATGGAAAATTTGTGCAATGCACACTGAAAACCTTTTACCTCAACGGAAAATGGAAAAGTTTTCTTACTAAAGGGTCCCCAAGAGTATGTTACCAGAAAAACCACAAGTGCTGCATTGAACCCCAGTGAGAGATGATGCCTTTTCTATTGTTCTCCCTAAAGATGTCTCACATTTCATTGGCATCACATGGTCTGTTGGTCCTCAATCCTTTGCAAACCATGTTCCTGCCTTCTCTTGCTGTCCAGTGGAAGACATTACCCTTGTTTGCCATCCACAAGTAGCAAACACACCTTGTAAAGGCCTCTGAAGGTGAAACCTGCTATTTTGGCATTGGATAGATGTGCTGGTTTGAGCTGAAGTAGAGTTAACTTTCTTCACAGAGGCTAGTATGGGGCTATGTTTGGGTTTTGTGCAGAACACAGAGTTGATAATACAGAGATGATTTTTGTTATTGCTGAGCAGAGCTTACACAGAGTCAAGGCCTTTGCTGCTTTCTGTACTGCCACACTGGCAAGGAAGTTGGGGGTGCATGGGAGATTGGGAGGAGACACAGCTGGGACAGGTGACCCAAACTGACCAAAGGGATATTCCATACCATATGACATCATGCTCAGTATATAAGGTGGGAGGAAGAAGGAGGAAGGGGGGACATCTGGAGTGATGGTGTTTGTCTTCCCAAGGAACTGTTACCCGTGATGGGCCCTGCTCTCCTGGAGATGGCTGAACACCTCCTGTCTGTGGGAAGCAGTGAATTAATTCCTTGTTTTGCTATGCTTGTGTGTGCAGCTTTTTCTTTCTCTATTAAACTGTCTTTATCTCAGCCCATGAGTTTTTGTAGCTTTTCCCCTTCTGATTCGCTCCCCATCCCGTTGGTGGGGGAGTGAGTGAGAGGCTGCGTGGTTCTTGGCTGCTGCCTGGGGTTAAACCACG
>NW_008654339.1:20895-21410 GCF_000695815.1 Acanthisitta chloris | reverse complement strand
GCCCCCATCCCTGGAAGTATACAAGGCTAGGCTGCATGTAGCTCTGAGCAACCTAGTCCAGTGGAAGATGTGTCTGCCCATGGTAGGGGAGTTAGAACTAGACGACATGTAAGATATCTTCTAACCCAAACCATTCTGTGATTCTGTGATGATTTTAGGCACCTGCCTGACCAGGTCCCTCATGATGAGGGTCAAGGCCTTGCACAGGGACTGAGCAGAATCATAGAATCATCAAGGTTGGAGGAGATCTCCAAGATCATCAAGTCCAACAGTTAACCTCTTGCTTCACTGTAACCCTTAAACCCTCAACTGTATATTCCAGCGTGAGAGCCAGATGCAGGGACACCTCCCTACTACAACAGATTGCTCAAGGCTTCATCTAACCTGGCTTTGAACACTGCCAGGGTTGGGGCTTCTGCTACCTTCCTGGGCAACCTGTGCCAGCGTCTCACCACCCTCACAGTAAACAACTTTTTCCTAATATCTATCCTAAACTTCCACTGCTTCAATTTGAA
>NW_008654339.1:10732-20694 GCF_000695815.1 Acanthisitta chloris | reverse complement strand
GACTTGCTCCAGCAGTTCCATGTCCTTCTTATGTTGAGAGCACCAGAACCGCACACAGTATTCCAGGTGGGGTCTCAGGAGAGCAGAGTAGAGGGGGAGAATCACCTCCTTGACCTGCTGGCCACACTCCTTTTGATGTGGCCCAGGACACACTTGGCTTTCTGGGCTGTGAGCGCACACTGCTGGGTCATGGTTAGCTTCAAATTGTCCAAGATTTAATGAAAAAAACCCCGAACCAACATTCAGAGTACCAGAAATCTTCACAACTGATTGTTCTGAGCATCTTGGACCCCGGCAAAAATTGTGGTTTACAGAAGTCCCATCCCTACTATGTAGCTGCCACTCTACCATCACTAATGCTCTGAATAACAGATTTCCTGCTGCTTTACAAGTGCAGCGCAGAGGCATTTATAATCTACAGATTTGGGTGTGTGGTTTTTTAAATCATTTGTGACAATTTCCATCTGCCTATCTAACAACGTCCCTCTACCAATTAAGACTGTCTTCTTTCTCTAGTATGGGTCAAATTAGTGCAGTGAAAGCAAGCAGTGGAATTGAAAATCCCACAGCTGCCTTGCATCAGCTTCCTACGCAGAGACCTGTTTGCCACTGTGCAAGTGCTTTTTGTAGTTTAGCCCCAGCACGAAGAGATAGCAGCCCATTTATAAAAAGCAGCTCAGCTGAAACTGCAGCTATAAATAGAACCACAAGAAACTGTTTGCCGGAGATACAAACTTAGCTAGGCCAGAGCTCTGAGGTAAGATCTGAAAGGTTTCTAATCCAGTTTTCTTTCTGCTGTTCTCATGTAGCTAATTTTGATTAACGTTAAATTCATGGCATTAAATTGAATTACACTACCTGGCTGCAATAGAGACTGTTAAAAATATTGCTGGATGCTTGTTATAGATTTGTCATAACCACCCCATTTGACATAATCAAAAATTATGCTTTTCATTTAATTTTTTCCTTCCCAATGAGGGTATAAATCCCATTAGAATTATTTGAGACTTACAAAGGGTTTTTCATCCTGGTCACCTTTAGCAGACTCCTCAGAAGTAGGATATCAATGCCCGGGGAGTTTGCTCCAGTTACAACCTGACTTTACTCATAGGCTACTGTTAAGTGTATGTTCCTGTTAAAAGCAGCATTAAGGGTCAGTCTGTTTCCTTAGTAGCTTAAATATGAACGTGTAAACAATGGAGCAATTTTAATATATGTGGTGAAAACTATGTATTCAAATGCAGCTGAGTTAAGAGACCAAAGTGTTAAAAGTTGCTTTGAATTTGGTGTCCTGAGGATGAGAAGATCAACTGCCTGACTTTTTAGACAGCGGTATAATACCCCCTCAGGTTCTGCTGCTAAGGTTCCTCAGTTTCAGACAGTTTGGTATGTACTTCCATAGCCACAAGGTGTCTCAAAGGCAGAGTCACTGTTCTGAAATGTCAAAGTGGCTAAGGAAATAACTTTGAAAAAAATTTCCTAAATGGAGTATGTGAAGCAAATAGTAAAGGAGGCAGAGTGGAGGAACACAGCAGAGACAATGACAACAGGGGGAGACAGGATGGACACAAGAGGACAGATGACATATAACTGGGCAGGTCACTGATAGGCAGGAAAAACACAGTAGCTGTTTTCTTACTACGAACTGAGGTACCTGTTTCAAGCCTGTGTCACTTCGAGCTGAGATGACTAAGCCTGCTGTCAAATTAAGGTTTAGCAATCCATCTCCTGTCCCAGCTGTTTGACCTCAGCATGTATCAGGTTGCCATGTGGTTCTGACCCTCAGCTTAGCCATGAAGGAGAGACAGTTTTTGCCAAAAATATTCCGTTCTATGGCCCTCAAAAGAAACTGAAACAAAAATGGATCAAAACTTGTTCCTTTTTCACTACCATACCTTTGGGCCAATCCAGTTGTTTCACAGAACTGCTTGTTTCTTCTAGATCCTAATTAGTGACAGACTGCCCAGCTTGAACAGGAAGGCTCATCAGAAGCATGGGGTCCCTCTCAGAGGAGACAGTCCTCCATGAACTCCTCCAACATGAATCCTTCCCACGGGCTGCAGTTCTCAATGAACTGCTCCAGCACGGGTCCCTTCCATGGGGTGCAGTCCCTCAGGAACAGGCTGCTCCAGCATGGGTCCCCCAACAGGAACACAAGTCCTGCCAGCAAACCTGCTCCAGTGTCTCTCCATGAGTCTACAGGTCCTGTCAGAAGTCTGTTCCAACGTGGACTTCCCATGGGGTCATGGCCTCCTTTCATCATCCACCTGCCCTGGCATGGGCTCCTCCATGGGCTGCAGATGGATCTTTGCACTCCTGTTGACCTCCATGGGCTGCAGGGGCACAGCTGCTTCACCATAGTCTGCACCACAGGCTGCTCTGGTGCCTGGAGCACCTCCTCCGACTCCTTCTTCACTGACCTTGGGATTTGCAGAGTTGTTTCCTCTCTGGCTGCTGTTACTGCAGCATCTTTTTCCTCTTCTTAACTTAATTCTCCCAGAGGCACTACCACTGCTGCTGATGGGCTCAGCCTTGGCCAGTGGTAGGTCTGTCTTGGAGCTGGCATTGTCTCTGTCAGACATGGGGGAAGCTTTTGACAGCTTTCCCACAGAAGCCAGCCCCATAGCCCTGCCCACCCCACTACCAAAACGTGGCCATGCAAAACCAGTGTAGCTGACTGATACTTGCTCCAATTCAGGTGAATATTTTGTTCCATAACCCTGTTGGTAAGTAGAGTAATACACATTTTTATACACAAGGTGACATTACTTTCATAACGATTGTTATTCGTAACACTGTTTTGGAATACAAACATGAAATGTCAGCCTTTCAAAATACTTCATGTGCACCTTTTCTTGTCAAAACTGAGATTTTCATGAAGAGCATCTCAATGGCTACAAATAGATTTGAAAAACACTCCATCAAAAAAACTTCATGCAGTTCTTGGCAGAATCTTTGTTTTAAACAGTAGCATCCTACAGCATAAAGGGGTTCATATCTTCATAGTTGCAAAAAGGAGTAAAATGCTCTTACCTTGCATTTTGACATATCAAAAGCTACATTGGTCTGAGTAATTCCTACTCCTAAATTTGAAAATGCTTAAAATTAATATGTAGCAAACTTCAGGGTGAAGGAGTTGCAGCTGATTTATATATCACTTTTGACAAATCCACACAAATCTGAAGTACTTCAAGGAACAAAAAAATACTCTCTTAATTATATGTTTTATTTAAGGCACATATATCTCATTCTACATTTGTTTCCTATTCAGAATCACTCCACTAATTTAGACAAGAAAGGAAGAATAAAACTAAAAAGCCCTGGACTTAAAATTGTTTGGGGTCCACCTGTAAAAAGTGCTGAAGGGTAGTATCTACATCAGGTGAAGGAGAAGCTGCTGTTTTCACATAGCAGAATTACTGAAGTATCCTCATACATAACCACAACCAAACAAAAACTACGTATCACAGTACAAGATAATTCTATCTTTTAACAGTAAATTTGCTGCTATATAAAGCATCTTGACAACATAGCTTATTATCTGTCCCGATATGAGGTTCTGAAAACGAAACAGGACAGACTTTCAATAGCTCTACCTTCACATACACACAGCTGTCGCTTTAGGAACAAGTGGAGTGAACTACCTGTGTCTCAGTGGAAAAGGGAAGGGCTGTACATCTTTTACAAAATGGAGGAAACATAAAGGAATATAAAAAGAATGAAAAATGCTTTTCACACAGCATAAATAAGACACTAATGTCTCCCTTTAGAGACAGCAGCTAAATAGCATTAATTTACAGGCAAACCCAACTACTCACATAGTTATCTGCAAAATATCTGCAAGTCTAATCTTTCTTTCTGTCCTTTGGTAGCCGTGCATAAATTGGAGCAAAGCACCGAGTTTGAAAAAGAATTCCAGCAGGCTTCCCAGGTGTTCCCATTTGAATTTCTTTTGCCCACACCACAGTGAATCACTCTTATATTGATCTTTTGGCTGCTGCCTGATAGTGTGAAATGCATTTGCATTGTACTTTTGGAAGTCACACTCTTTGTGGTTCGCTAGCGATCTCTGAACTATGTCACCAACATGGAAGTTGTAGAACTTGATGAATCTTACTGTAATGTAGAAGATATGGAATGTCAAATACTGATTTGTACGATTATCATGAAGTTTTTCAAGTTACACGCTGATACATGAGCAGTGTTCTATCCAGTTAGACAGAAATTGCTGCAGGAGGAAGGAACCGTGTATGAATCTAGACAGGGGAAAAATAAAACAGTATAAACAGTAGATGTAAAATGCATTGGAAGACAAGAGGTATTTATTAAATACAAATTGCTTCTCGGCACTAGAAAGATAATAATAATACTCAGCAACTGAAGGCTAGAGGGAGGATGATATGCACCTTTGATGTCTATCTTTTGCCCACTTTCTTGTTCTTTAGCACAATTTGGCTGCAAGAATCCAAATGCAGCTACAAAATGAGAGAACACCACCAGTGAAATGAGTGCTCTGAACATGGGCATTTTCAACATGCTCTTGGAGGGCACGTATATCTTTCTTTACATCTCATTGGCCTAGTCAGCTCCCAGCCATTCAGATGTTTTAAACTTTCACAGCTTACAGAAATAGCATTATATAAAAATAACAGGAACAAGGCTATTGAGTTAGGTACAAGGTTTGTTAATGATGTGCAAGAATACAAGTGAAAAGCAAAATCCTGAACGTACAGGCTATACCTGAAAGCTGCACATAGATCCAACAGTATAATAGAATCCACTTTACATAAAGGGTTTTCATCCACTGTAAGAAATGATTGTGTTGACCTGTGGTAATACCACAATGATTTTAAAGGCCCAGAGTACATTCAAAGTCTAAGAAGGAGATCAATAACTTTTTAAAATGTTTCGAGGACAAATTGATTTTAAGTAGTGGGGAGGGACTTAGGAGAAGTGTTAAACATAGCTAAGTGATAGCTGGTTTTAGGCAATGACTAGGACATTGGTTCTGTGCCATGTGAGCTATTTGGAAAGTCATTCCATTGGAAAATATTTATCTTCATGTATTAATTAAAAGGAAGAAATCATAAAGAAAACAAAAATATTTTTTCATGAGATTTTATTAGACTGAGTACCTGTCTTGGGAACTACTGATCAAAACTCTCAGCTGTAGGTGAAAAATCAAGTGTGTTATGTTGAACATAACTGAAATAACTTGCATTTTGTTTTTAGACTAACTCAAGGGGATCAAATTTCAGATTGTCTGTTTTACTGCAAATGTAGGCACTTTGAAATCTACTGTCCTTCCAATTTGCTATTGGGCAGACGGCTGCAGTGAGTAAACTGCGCCAGACTCAGTGAGACTGTGGCCTGACGCCATTTGTGACCCACAACTTTGAAAACTACTTCTGAACAGACATCAGTGCTATACAATTGTGTAAATATGTTTCATGAATGAGAAATCTGAATCCCTTTTACATTTTGGTAACATGCTAGAGCTAACAGCACGTCAGTTGATGTCCATATTCATATGGTATCAGTCAGTAAAAAGTCTTAAAATTATATGCTATTTTGTAAATAGGATTACTTTATAATTTTGGTCTTGTTAGGATGTTAGGACTAAATATGTTGACTTCAAGTACTGATTACAACAAAGCAAAATTAATCATTACTATTATGCTTCAAAGGAGCATAGATAGTACAATTAGCTGCTTTTTCAGTCCTTCATCTGGCTCCTCTGTGAAACTCTGCAAGTGTGATACTTTTTAATTCTATGAGATTGAAATTAATCTCCAGTATCCACAAAATAGCATTTTTGTATCTTTTGCTCATACTCATGTCCTGATGAGACTATAACTTTAAACATCCCATGAAATCCAACGTTGTAAAGGTTAAGTGAAAGGCATAAAAGGGCAAAAGAGGTTGTCAAAGTACAAAACAAACAAAACTTTCCTTCTCTTGTACAGCTTTTCCTAGTTACTGTTTCAGCATGGTGGGCCAGATTTGAAGTAGCAACACTGTGACTGTTTCCAGTATCCCTCACTTTGCTTGCGTTTATGGATTTGAGGTAAGTCTTCTGTATCATCTAGGGAATAAATGACTACCCACGACTGAAGACAGTAGAGGTGTTTTAGTTTCTGAAAGGCAATAGCAAGTCTAGCAGATATTATTGACCAAGGCTATTGAGATAGTTGGCCATGGCCTCAGCATCTACCTGCTGAATAAAAAGCAGCAGCAGCAGCATTAGCAGAAGACACGCAGGTTTAGAGCAACAGAAGGCATGGCAGGAAGCAAAACTAAGAGACAGCAACAGTAAGACAAAGTACATATAAACTTTTAATGAATTAACCTTACAAAAGACAATAGCTTCAAAACATTTGACACGTTTGTACAAAACTATTCCAGCATTGTTAGTTCTCTCTTCAGAAAGAATGCCAGCAAGCCACCCAACGTGTCCCTGGCTATGAGATGCAACTGGTGATCACATCCAAATCATGTGTGGACAGAGTAAACTTATTTACAAATACCGTATACTTTAATACCAGATTAGTGGATGCTATTGGGGAGCGACTGTTTTTTCCAGAAAACACCATGCATCAGGAAATAGTATGCACCCCTAGCTTTATTGCCTTTTTTCCCCACATTTGTCACTAACATCTCTCTTTAGTCCTTTCAGGATGTGTTAATCCTTCTGATTCCTATTCTTTCTTTTCTTGTCTTTGAATAACAGTGCAAGTAGCAGTACAATCTTCCAGTCCTATAGCGCACATCGCCACTGTCCTTGAACATAGGAATATCAAGGTGCAAAATGATGGCTCATGGGACTATTCTGCAGCCATATTAAAATAAGTGCCACATACCAGAAAATAGCACGCATGTTAAGGGCCAAAATGTAGTTAAAAAGTGCGTGATACTTTCCTGAAAATATGGTATCGATGACACATAAAAACATCTTCAAGATGCCACGTTCCCTTGTGAAAGGGATCTTGTCATTTCAGTATGTACAAAGTATGTCTTCAATTCTCCTTTTCCTTTTACATTTATTATTCCTCTGCAAGTGCTCATGTACCCAAGTGTTTGCAGGACGTTGTTCGTCTCCTCTGTAACCTGCAACAATACAGTAATACAACCACTGTTGATAACAAAGCAAAGTAGAATCCTCTTCCAGAGTATGAAGAGAACACATGCTCTGTGCAATTAAAAGGGTTTTGCTATAATGCTTACAAGGCCTTTGAGCATCTTAAGTGAGGTTTAAGCACCTGAGCTTTCAAGTAGTCTGTTGCTGGATGCTCACTGTAACCACTTACATCAAGTATCAAATCTGGTGTAACCACTTCTGTACCTAGTGCTGCAGAGAGCTTGTAGATACACAAATGGCACTAGGAACAACATTCTTCCTCACAGACCATTTTTCTCAACTTCAGGAGCCTAATTTCACTTCAGTAGACCTAAGGTTCCCCATCTTTTTACAAATAATAGGCCATGTAAATGAAGTCATATAAGACATTAGCAGCACCTATCAGAGCTGCTGTTGCCAGTTTCTCACGTAACTGCCAGTGAACCCAACTTTAGGCCATTCTGTCACTTTTGGTGGAAGCCCACTAGGACAGAGCTTGTTCAACAACATCAGTTGTCTCAGACTGTCTGTGTTTCTTTGTGAAGCAAGCAACTGTTTGTAGATGTCATTGCTTTAACATTACTTCTGCTTTTTGTTGGTAACTTTGCTTTTCCATTATTTAGTTCTGAGTAGTCTCAGTCATAGGTCTGGAGTGCTCTCAGTCGCATGCTGGGATCCCAAAGTGCTAGCACATGCTTAAAATGGGATCTCTGAGTATGGAATCACTGGAAAGACAGAAAATTGAAGGTGTTTCTATACAAGTCTATCTATAATCTATACAGATAATAATCTACAAAGATTATTAATCACATGATTCATTACAAGGGAATTTCATGATTCCTTTATGGATTTAACTTGATGTACAGCAGTTACAATAATTTCCTTTATTTAGAAATAAATAACATCAGGAATACCCTTCAGAGATCAGGTAGCTAATATTTTATGAGTTTAGAAAGTCACAGAATAGAAATGTGATTTCCCTCGAAATCTCTCTTAATTTAGGGATGCATTTCCAGGCAACCCATGACTTCCTGCACTTTATTCCTCTGAAGGGTCAAGACAAATTTTGATTCTCCTCATGTTTTCCCTATAATTTGAATTCTTTACTTAGCTACAAAACACAGACCTGTTTAGTGTGCAAATGTATGATGTCTTTTCAAGAACGAAACTCAAAGGAGTAAGACAAATTCTAGCACAAAACCAAGACTTACCTGTATTTTATCTAATACACCAGTGCTGTCCATCCTGCTGGCCACATTTACTGTATTGCCCCATATATCATATTGTGGTTTTTGAGCTCCAATTACTCCAGCTATTACAGGTCCATGGTTGATACCTGGAAAACATCAGAACTTAACATTAGGAATGAAGATCCACCAAATGAGGACACACAGTCCATCTCGCAACATAACACCTCAATGAACATAGTATTTGGCACAGCTGAAGAGTGAGTACAGCAGCAAACAGTCTGTTCACAATAGTTTTATCAACCATTTACAGCAGGTGAATGCTAGTTACAAAAATTTCCAAAGTCAGTTCATCTAATTTTAATTTCACAGCTCCCTTCCATCCTGAGTAAATTTCATATTTTCAACTATTGCCACCCTAATAACCTGCTACTGACTTTATTAGCTAGCATGAGGAACACACTGTGGGAGAGCAGCAGCTTCTGGGAAAACAGACAGGTAGGAATTTATTTTCATTTCTGCTTGTAGTGAAAAGGGCCTCTCCTCTGCAACTGCAACAGTTGATGGCAGAATCAAACTACCTTTACAGAATCCTTTGCTTCTTAAGTGCAGAATAAACTAATGCAAATGAACTGAAGGAGTTTGAAGCCTTGTTCTGAAGGCTGGATAGACTACAGAATGGTCTTAAATAACTGCGATACAAATAAATGTATTCAAACAATTCGATTATGCATGGAGTAGAACAATGTAGTATAGCCTCTCATTAGACTCTGGGCATTTTGTATCTTGCACTCACTTTGTAACCTGCGCTACATTTGTACAGAGAGTGAGTTGTACTCTGTTAGTAGGAAAGGAAACCAGAAGGCAATACCAAAAGCACTATCATTAACCAGCATCAATTGCACTGTGGTTGTAACTATATATACACCAATGAGCAGGAAAGCCAAGTTAGATCTAGTGAGAAATAAACCCTGAACGAGTCATAACTGACTTCTATTAATTTGTTGACAGAAACCATCACTAAGGATATATATATAGCAAAATGAAAGTGTGACTGTAGGACGGAGAGGGATCTCAGAGCTGGCTCATCTAATGTGTAACATAGCAGCACGGGCTAGCAACCACACTACAAGCCCACTTGGAAACTTTGGAAAAAGTGACTGTAGAAGTTAAATTCAGAAATTTGGGACAATGTGCTACCCTAAAAGATGTCAGAGAGAACCTGATAAATACTTGTCTAAGTGCTTGTGATTAAATGCACGAAGGGACTTGGGTCTTGCAACACTCTGCATTAACAACCAGGCCATGGGAGTGTCTTTCTACTTCATGACATCCCATGTGTAGAAAGCACTAGGGACCTAAGAGTAGAATCTACAAATCCATCTGCTGGGTAGTCTAAGCTGGCTAGTAGGGAATACTGAAGAGATGTGTGTGGCATACATTCTGCCATGGTCTAGAAATTAGGTCAGCGTGGTGGGACTTTCCTACAAAATAAAATGGGCAGGAGGACACTTTTATTTTTTGTACCTCCTTCTTGAGCCACCACTGCTGATGGCTTGAGTAATACCTCAGGGGCTGAAGACCCAGCTTCAGATCCCTTCTTCTTCGAGGAGACTTCTACCTGTATCTCTTGGGAATGTGTTCTGGTCACCCATGCA
>NW_008654339.1:2344-10714 GCF_000695815.1 Acanthisitta chloris | reverse complement strand
TGCTGGTGTGGGTCTCTTTCACACGACACACATGAATGTTCGTTGGGGCAACACTTAGTACAGGTGAATGCTGTAACAGAAGCTGATACCATCTGCCTCTTTCTCTCATATCCAAAATGGTATTTAATAATTTCATGAAACAGCAAATACTGTTCAGAAGGACAGACAGAAAATATGTCATTCCAAAGTATCCTACAGCCCAGGCTCATAGTCCAGCCTCAGCCAAAAAACAGGAACCAAATTAAGTCACCTACAACACAAATGTTCTAACTATGAAGTTATATGGAAAACAACACATCAGCCTCTCTTCTGTTCTGAAAAAAGCACTACCTGTGCAGAATATGCTGCAAATGCATATCTGAGCTTGTCTAATACATTGAACACCTCAGTTAACAGAAGGGCAGGAATATCTGAAATATCACCTAGGTGCTCCCCTCCCTTCCCTGACAAGGTCAGAATAGGCTGTGTACCTCATAAGGCACACCAGCATTTCGGGCACTTACAGAAAATGATGAAAGCTGAGACCCCTAGTGAGCTGCAACAATTTCAGGCTTAGATGCTGGCTGAGGAAGGCTTTTACAAATGGCAGTTTGGGAATAAGTCCTTATAATAGGGATTATGTCAGAGGTAGATGTTCAAATATTTCTGTGGCTATAGTTAGTATGGCTAACTATAGCCATATAGTCATATAGCCATATAGTGAGTATGGCGTTCATCATCAGATTGCGGTGGGAAACGGAGAAGAAATTAAGTGAAAATGGGAAGCGAAAATCTCAGTGGTGCCGATGCTGGATTAAGGTGGCAAAAGTACCAGTTTGGGGCCTGCATTCCTTTGTAGAGTTAAACATTCCTCATTTCATGATGAAAAAGAGTGAGTTCCCTGGAACCTTTAGCAAGCACTTTAAAAATCCCAAGTAGAGTTGTCTGGTTTTGGTTTTTCCCCTTAGAAAGTTTGCTTTCTGATCCCCACCTTAAAGGAGTCTATATAAGCAGTTTGTGGACATAGCCCTGGCACTCAGCAGCAGCTCTTTCTCTCTACTGATGCTGATGATGTAAGTATGTTTGCATAAATACGTATCATGTCATCTGTGGCAAGGAGGTAACTTTTATTCTGTACAGAAATATGGCATCTCTACACATTTCTTTTAAATGTATCCAGTTCTGTAAGACTCTGAGAAGGAAGCACACTTCAGATTTGCACTGTCATATTTAGCTCTAGCAAGGAATACAAAACACACTGGAAAAGGAGTGTCCTAAGAAGCACCGATTTCAAGTCAGAACACCGCAAGTTTTGCCAGTGGGTGGCACTGTGAAATCAACATGATAGGAGCAGCTGAAAGAAAAAGCAAGAGGCACAGCAAGAAAAAGACAAGACAGGAGAATAACTGTTGGAAATCAAATACTTCTGACATGTTTACAAGATTTATGGGTTTCCAATATTTGTTTACTGTTTTCGTTTCACACTTTTCAAGTTACATATTGCATTGTAAAACTGCTGTGTACTGCTATCAGGAAATAAACGTTTTGGAACATATGGTTCTTGACCAGTTCTGAATTCATTTATTTCATCATTCTTTCCACTGCTTATTGCAGCTGCCGATTTCCTTTTAAAAATACCAAGCACAAGTAGAAGCAATTAGAAACTGAGACATAAGAGATACCCCTTTAAAATAAAAATGACTGGTAGTCTTTGCTCTTATGTGAAGAATGAAGACAAATACTCTCCCTTGCCTAACACTGTGAAGGAAAGGGTGCATTTTTGTATGCTTGCTTGAGTTTTGTACATGTAAAATATTTCAAAATCCAGCTTCACTGGCCTCTTATAGCTCTTGTCCTCTGAAACCATTTATGTAGTTTTGCAAAGCCCAGTCTAGAGTCTTCTTGTGTCCTTTGGCATCAGTAAACTTTAAAAAAAATATGTAGTTAACAATCTCTACAATAATTTTTACAGAGTTACCATAAAACCATTCAGAGCCTGTAAACACAGTTTTTCAACCTTCACTTAGGAATGCTGCCTTTTTCTGAGTCCTGCCTTGAAACACTCCTTACGACAACAGCAGCTAGGGCTGATGGGCAATACCGTGTAGGCTCCTTTTGAACAGGGTAAAGATGGTGCTGTTTGCTTTCACAGCCCTTCTGTCAGTTCTACTCATATTTTAACCAGCTGGTACTTCACATTGAACTCTCCCCCTCCTCCATGATATTCTCATGAAGATCTTGTAATACTTACCTACTCGTAACTTGAAGTCATTGAATGAGTGCTTGTTTATGACATCCAGTTTTGCCACCAAGGCAAATGCGAACTCCACCATGGTTCCTATGTGCATATACTGTCGTTCAGGTTCCTGAATTTAAAAGACAAACAGTAAAATAATTTTCCTGAGCCCTAGTGGCTGTGAGAATGCAACCAAGCTATGCTCAACACCTGAAAGCACTTAAACCCTTTGGGATGTCCTAATGCCAGCAGGCAGTTGCAGGAAAGTAATGCAGAAGATGGTGCCTTGCCCAGCATCAGTTAGATCAAACAATGGCCAATAGACCAGGATGTATTTTACTTATACAACCAGGCAGCCTAGAAATGATAGCTCCAAACCATGCCTAATCTAATGTTTTGATTGTCAAATAACTCAAAGTCTATGTATGCCTAGGATTTGTTAATTCTCTAAGTGTCTGCTTCTATTTTATGCCCTTTCATAACAAATAATGCTTATGGACAGCCCCACAGAGACACCCTCCTCTCACTCTTGCACAGCTCAGCACCCCAGTTGATGCTTAAAATCCAGTGAAATTCACAATTTTAAGAGTTCTTCCACTGATCTAATCTGGCAGATAGGCAAGTACCTCTGCTAACATCCAAGAGACCTGAAAATGAATAAAACACAAGATGAAGAGAGGAAGAAGGCAACCCATCCTGTGCCCCCTAATTTACTAGCTCAGAGGTTATATCACTTATAAACACCTACGAGGAGAGACTTAATCTCTCCTCATACATTAACAATGTAACCTGATTTCTAAGTACTGTTTTGAGTCCTCTCCGGCTGGGGAAAAAATTGATTTTTGGGCTCTCACAGCCCAGGGAGGGACCCTGACAAGTGAATGATTTCATAAGAGACAGACTCACTGATCTCTATGAGAAATAACTGAATCTTCCTCATTTCTTGAGACAAAGTGACAGAAGAGATGGATAGGTGACAATTTCAGACATGATTCACAGAATGGATGTATCAGCCTAGGTGGGACAGTAGTGGTTGCTGGAGCAGCTGTTTAGATGAATGAAGCCTGTTTCCTTTGGAGCTCACTCCTAACTAAGACAGATGGTTTCTTGTTCAGTTGATATATTCAGACTCCCTCCTTAGGCACTTAGTCTTGCTTGGGCACTTGTTTCAAGCTGGGGGTGGTTCCCAGCAGTATGTCTAGCAATCAGTCATTGCCACAGTAGGTACTGCAGTTTCTATGCATCTTTGGGAATCTGAACTGAAGGCTGCTGAGTTCTGGTGGATTTCTTTTGAAAATGTGAACTAAACCACCCAAGGAATGCTGAAATGTGGATCTTTTGATTCACAGTTTGTGGAAATAAATGATAAATTTCTTCCTGTGCATACACTAGTTTTAGTTATGCTTGAGAGCTCACTCTCTTTTCTCATCTCCAGTCTACAGTTCTGCATTTTCTTCATCCTGTTCACCCCATGTATTAAATGTCACAGATAATTTAAAGAAATTCTTTTTTTTTGTCCTCAAGATCCTTAAGGTCTATAGTTCATGTAGTAATTGCTCCTGTCTAGAAGGAAGTTAAGTTTGGCAAGAGCACATTAGCAGAGACTGTTGATTCATAATTGCTGTCTCTCTGTCGCTAACCTGTAGTACTCTAAAGATCATGGAATAAGCAAGGTTTTTGCTTAAAAGTTATGAATTGCTTCTCTGAACTTAATTTCTACTGACTGCAGCTCCTAATCCTACTATATTCAGTAAACTAGAAACAAAGGAACACATTCTCAATGCTGAGTCTGAGTGTTCTGTAAGTGTATGGTTAGGAAAGCTACTCAGCCCTCCCAGCTTACAACAGAAAACATTAATCCTTGCAGTCTTTTGTACACACTATAAATCCAATTCTTATGCAGCATGTAGGAATAAAAGCCTGTTTTAGCAAATACAGAGGTGGCATTTTCAAACCGCAATGTGCAGAACAATTCACAGAGACTACTAAAGTATACACTTGTTCAGTACAATACAATCTATGTTAATAAGAAAAAACTAGGACACAGTATTATACATAACCTGGAGCTTAATGAACAGAATTTTAGCCTTCATTTAAACATGTTTTTTATTAAACAGGAATATTTTCCTGTACCTGACACTGTTCTTGGCTGGGTGTAGCACTCAGTCCTGTTGCTGCCATATATGTGCTTCCAATGGTCTTTATCTTTTCAACTCCACTGAACTTTGGCTTTGACAATAACTGTAAAACAAGGATGGTTATTCATTATTCAGATCAGCAGCCTTGTTATTTCATACCATTCAGAGCACCAATTCTTAGAACACTTTCTACATAGACCCCAAATGGCTTAGCAAATACATACAGGCTGAAGGACTTAAGGATGGATAAAGCAATGGTTACAGCAGCCAAGGAAAGGGAATTTCTGTCTTTTTTAATACCTTCTTATTATAAAGGGATTAGATTTCTAGCAATGAGAAAAGATTCCACCTTATTGTACAGAGAGTTCTTAGAAGTCAGTAGACTTTGCACTCATGTGATTGGACCTGAGTCACCACGAGAGCCTGCAGTTAAGCTTTAAGCAGCTTTCTGAAAGTAAGCATCTCTTCCATGTCAATGGGATGGTCCATGTCAATGGGATTATAATCCAAGGATTTTAGTTCATATCCCAAGTTGTTTTGGACATTGGACACCCAACACTGTGCAAATGGGTTTGCTGGTAAAATACCCTCTATAGCTGCAGATTCACAAATCTAGACTGTGCTTTCTGAGACATGACACAATCTTAGTACCTTTTAGGATATCTTCATCACTAATAACTTTCTTAATGACAAACACTCTTCTCAGTGAGGCCTTTAAAGTTGCCTTTTCACCTGTAGCCATACTCTTTACTTGCTTGTAACTTCAGAGAATGGACTATGAAAACTTTTTAAATCCTTTTATTTGATTATATATCAACTGATCAATGCTCTGTATGAAACCAACACAGATCAGGTATAAAACAAAGTCATATCTGACTTTAGACATCAGTATTTAGAACCTGTAGCTAATACATGGCATGTAATGTGACTGCCTCATGAGCTGCAGCTAAAGGGCAAAAACTTCTCTATCAGATATACACACAGGACTCTTATTATAGCAAATCAAGAGCAATTGAGTATGATGTCAGATCAATATCTGACTTAGCCCACATAAATCTCTTTGTCCTTTAATACTCCCTGTAAGTATTTTCCATGTGACCAGGCACACAAAAGTTCTTTTCTGACAGCTCTTCCACTCTCCCCTTCAAGTATGTTTGCTGACTGGTGCATACCCTGAGTTAGTAAGATTGAAACCATATCAATTGTTGTCAGAAGTACGTACATCATCAAAGTCTGCAATGATCTCATTTAGCAGCCTGAGACATTCCAAGCCTTCCTTATTTACATCAGATTCTGTGTAGAATTCCTTGAAATCCGGAACAGAGGCAAACATGACACAGACGCAGTCATATGACTGGTGATATAGATCCTGTCCAAAAGAAAACAGAATAGAAAAAAAAATCTATCATACCCAGCTGTAAGTAAGTTTCCTTATTAATATGCAGTGCCCAGGTTCCAAAACAGGAGGTGCTGTAGCAGTTGGAATGCCTTGAGATGGTGGTTGGATGTTTTTTGCAGTTAGCTGCATTTATTAATTTTTAACAATATATAATCCTATTCAGTCTCCTGTAAAAGACTCTTGACATATACAACTGAAAATATTGTAATGATTTTTTCCTTCCTCAACATTAACTCTGTGAAAATAAAATGTTCACTAATTTATTAGACAGGGCCCATTTCTGAGGCTTCTTATGAGGCAAATTTAGTCTGGCCTGCATGGCTGAAAATACGTTTTGCAAAACAATATCTAATTTATTATTAGCTGTTTGTGTAACTCTAAAAACTAGAAAACTGAACCAGAATCACAAACCCAATGCACTACAAGAGCACCATGCAATAAAATCCTGATGGATAGCTCCTAACCTAAAATGACAAGATGCTGAATAGGACAAAATAATTGTCATTTCTTTTGCATAACAAGGAGCTGAGGCAAAGGCAAAGAAGTCACCTGAACTAAAACTTATTTATGACAGGTTCTGCACTGTCTTCTGGGATCACTGAAATGGAGCATTGCTGCTCCACAGGAAGATTCTGGTGCTAAAAATGACCACTCCTCACTCCCCTCTTCAGTTTCCACTCCACTGCCTTTAAACATTAGAATATCTCTTCTTTCAGGACAAATTCACATCCTTAAAGCAAAGACAGACAGAAAGAAAGAATATTTTTTAAACTAATACTTAAAAATATGTCTATACACACAGGTAGCCACAGCAATAAAAGAGGTCGCAAACTACTATAACATAAAATTATCTTCAAGTTGTTATTTGAATAAAAAGGATTTCAGTACTCAGGTCAAAAGGTGAATAGGATTTGTTCTGTGATTTCAAGAAGCATTGGATATTATTTCCTTTTTTAATTTAGTGAAGCTTGGTCCGTGCAATTTCACTGGCAGTGTTTCTTTCTGGAAGAATGCAGTGTGCCTGTACACATTTCTCTACTCCTGATGCATAACTGAAAAACAGCAGAACTATGGGAAAACTGTTAACTGCCTCATCCCAGCACAGGTGTGAGAGAAGTTTCTGGGCAGACATGAAAATAATGGCAGACAAGGAGGAACATGAGCAGCTGGAGGAGGTAAATTATTTATCACTAGATTTTTGTGCCTATTTTCTAAGGATTCCATAACTAGAGCATCACTGAAGCTCCATGAAGACTGTGTGCAGTAGGGATGGAACATATCACTGCAATTCACTGCTCGAGCTGTTACTCTGTTGTTGCACCACAATTAAATCATTTTAAGGATCCAGATATATGAGACTCTGTTATGGGAAACCCAGTGTCGAACTGGTAAGGAAACCTTATCTGACTGTGTGAGTGTGGTGTGCCCAGCAGGGCATCTGTTGGCTCACTGGAGCCTCCCACTGTGAAGGGGCTTCAGTCCTAGCTCAGGTGGTGGGAGAGTGACTGCCAGAATGGTTCCTGGATGGCCAAACAGGGAAGTTTCCTTAACAAGGTACAGAGATTAAATTCTGTGGTTAAGTCAGCTTTCCTTCTGTTTCCTCAAGTCACTTTCCCTATACTTGATTTCAATTTTGGGTGAAGGAATTCAGCAACAGCATCCCATTTCTCTTCTCTCTAATACTGGGGCAATATCCACCCCCACTAATGCTCTATAACATAGTACCAGCATGGAAACAACAACAAATGGCAATGTTTATAACCAGATGAGTAGTAATAGTGACAATCACAATAAATGTCAGAAGATTTTAAGGAGGCATTCCCAGATAGTTTGTTCTGATAATTCATAATAATAGATGCTGTGACAATCTAGTGTCTTAATTTTCCTGAGTACTTCTCTTGAAACATTACTCTCCAAAATGTTTAATCAGAATATTAAATGCAATACCATTCCAGAAAGGAATGGCTTTGCTTCTTCAAAAAAACTAAAACCATCCTGTCTTCTCTGTTCAATCCCTTTTTTTTCCCTTTAATAACATCTGAAATTCTGCAAGTATGCTCCTCTTACTGTCTCCTCTGCTCCAGTGCATGGAGATCTTCTTGGGATGGAGGAGGCACAGGTCCAATTCTACCTCTTGGAAGGGCATGGTGGTCAGTGTCTCTGGGGAAGAATTTTTGCTCTAAGTAGGGTGTTGGCTCCATCCTGTAGCTAATGAAACAAGATTCCTCTTGCTCAGTAATGGACTTGCCAGTTAGCTTGCAGCACAAAAGCTCCTGAGCATTTTTCACTAATAGGGAATCTGAATGCTAACAGCATTAAGGAGAAAACTGCACAAGCCAGGTGCAGATATATTTAATCCTGGCCCTGTTTCCTGCTTTCCATTTTAGATGTGTTCCTGTCTTTCTCTGAATTAGCAAGTAACCTGTCTGGTACCCAGCATGCAGGCTGTGAGCAGAAACCCAGCTCCGGAGGTTCTGGTAAAGCAAACAAACCTTCATTACAGTTTGCTCTGAAGTAACTTTGCTTATAGCCTATCAGCATTAGTCAATGTGTATCCTGTTATAAAAAAGCCTTTGTTGGTCATCTGAAAGTACAGTCTCAATGCTCCCAGGTAGTAC
>NW_008654339.1:0-2330 GCF_000695815.1 Acanthisitta chloris | reverse complement strand
TCCTGCTGCCTGCTCTTCAGCAGCACACTTTGTTTTCCCTTTTCTCTGTATAGCCCCATGCATAAAATGCAAAGGGAAGTAGTACTTTGAAATAGACTATTCATTCATTTGCTTAATTTTAATCTCAAAATCTGTTTCAAACAGAAAAGAACAAACATAAAGCCATATTAACATGAATGCTTGCAACTAAGGAAAATGTGGACAAATTTCAGTTTAGTATCTGTTGACCTACATATCCAGACAAAGAAAACAAAAGTTCGATCCTGTCCTAGCATCTTTAGGTGTATACACATACACACATACAGAATGGCCTTTAAGGCTCAACACAGCCTTGCTGACATTGAAACATATATGAAGATATGACAGATGCTTATATTCCTGAATGTTTCCAGGGATTTCAAAGGGTCTTTCTTCTTTGAAAACTGTGTTTAAAGATAAAGAAAACAAGAAACAACTCAAGGTCTGGTTTTTTAAATGGATACCATTAAAATCATGTCAGATCATTTTTATTTCAGCTGACATGATGTATTGGAGAGCTCAGCACATTACAATTTCTGCTCTTCATTACATTTACTAAAGCTCATTCCAACCTAAGAATCTTGAGAGGTGACAAGACAAATCCAGTTGCCAATAGAAAGGTAAGCAGATGGTGTTGCTCTGCTGGGGAGCTGAGGTGGAATAGCACATAAATGAGAAAGCAATCTCCTGATGGTTTGCTGTGTTTAATGCCTGAACTGAGAACTGGAGCTGAGTCAAACTGGCTTGCAGCCAAAGTCTTCACTGGATTCAAAGGAACCCCACAGCAATTTTCATTTGATGTTAGTGACCAAATGAGTATTTGCAGGGAGTACTAAAGTATTGATCTAAAGTACTGCTTAGTACTGCTTAAAGCAAACCACAGTGAAAGGGACAACATTGTCCCTTTTTAGTCTATAGATAAAAAATGACTCCCTAAAGCTGCCTTCTCCCTTCTTGTCAGTTTTGGAACAATTGCTTGGCATGCACAAGTAATTCAAACTCTTGCATTTAAGATCTCTAGAGCTGTCACTCTCCCTAAATGGTTTAATAGTTTAATTTATTTTTTTTTGCTTTATTAATACTGCTGAAGAACATTAGAAGCAGATCTAATTTCCACTGAAGTAAAGATGGATCTTTTGGGTGACTTTTCTGGTGCTCAAATTAGGTCCACAAGCAGTGAGTAAACAGGTAATTCAGTGTTCAGAACATCTTTCCAGAATTAACATAGCCACTGTTTAGGGGAAAAGGTTAATTTTCACTTCACTAAGCAAGCTCTCCAGCCAACAGAAGAAAATTCAGAACCTGGTTGCAACTGCACTGAGATCACAGAAGAAAATGTATCTGAATGCATATGATTTAAATTTAAATCCATGTTGATTCAATCATCCTGTTCTTCCTCCTCCTCACCATTTTCTACCTCCTTTCAAAAGGCAAAGTTCATTGCCACTTCAGACAATTTCACATTTTCTAATTCAAGGTATTAAGGTGCATTCAGTGCTGCAAAGTCAGCCTTTCAGGTAGGTAAGGGGAAATGGAAGTGACTGCAAATCTATAATCTCGCTGTATGGACCTACTGTCCAAAACAGCATTAAGTGGTATTTCCAGGATACACTGCTTTCTTACAGAGCAGAGGATATACAGAGATGGCTGACCTCATTCTTCAGGTTTCTTGCCAAGAAGTGTTCAGCTACGTGGGCTGGAAGCACATTCTCCAGAAGCACCCGATTTAGGTTCTCCATGGTTTCAATCTCCTCCCGCTCTTTTTTGAACTTGTTCTTCCACAGGAAGTCTAACCTACAGTAATATTCATTCTGTTACAAGAGGACACAGAAGTAAAGAAACAATAGGCATCTTGTCCTGCTGGAGTACAGGTTTAAGAGACAAAATAAGCACAGAACACAACCCCTACAATGCTATTATTAGGCCACTCGAGTATCATTCCAGATCCCACAGAAATCAGACCCCAAGCATGCACTATGTGATATACATTTCATCAAACCCAACACAAAGGCCCAGGAAAAAAAAAAAAGAACAGTTGTAAGGTGCTTTAAACAATGAAAGATTTATTTATTTACTCTCAGGCTTTAGTAGAAATTCATTCCAGAAATCAAACGCTGTAATGGAAAGAATTTACTGCAGTTTTGCAACTTAATATGATTTCCAAAGTGCAGAATTTCCCTTACAATAATGGGCATTTCAGGAAAACCCTTACTTTCACCAACTTGAACTTATGTCATGTAATCAGCCTGGTTACAAGCAAACAGCCTATTGACATAATATATGTCAACATATTGACATACATTTTTTTATAT
>NW_008654338.1:0-11944 GCF_000695815.1 Acanthisitta chloris | reverse complement strand
AGAAAATGAAGCTGAAAGTATATAAATATGTTCAAGAAAGACTTCACTGAGAAGGTTCAATGGAGGTAGTCAAGGCAGTGTGGCTACAGCGTTCCCCCTGCAAGGATAGGCTATTGGGACCTGTCTGACTCAGCTGGGAGAAGGAGCAGCTTTGGGCATGTGTTAGTACCCCAGTGCCAATGGCAAGGGGACCAGCAGTGCTTGCAGGAGAGGGCGAGACAGTGGTCATAGTTCGAATAAGAGAGTTTCTATCTGGGTATACAGGGTGGGGAAAAGCACTGCAAGGATAATTATACATCAGAACAGGGTCCAGGGTGGCTGTGAATTCTCTCTTGGGGATGTTTTCCAAGCACTGACTTGGCAAAACTCTGAGCACCCTGTACTGAACTAATAAGTGACTGTGCTCTGAGCTGGAGGTTGGACTAGACCCTCTCCCAACCTGAATCATTCTGCCATTCTAGGAATACACACTGGAATTAAGAAAGCATATTTTCTCAAATAAAAACCAAAATAAAATACACAGCAGAGGTTCCTGTAGTACCTCAGCCTTGACCCAAGCTATTCAAGTACAGTTAATGTCTTGCTACCATTTATGCTCAAACTCAATAGCAAAAATCACAAAAAGGCAAACAAAGGCTCCTCATGTAAACACAGCACGCAGTTATTTAACCTCACATATGGACACTGCTGGCGTGGCTTCAAGGTTTGACCTCTGCCTTGGTATAAATCTCCAGAGTATTAACATTAGATTTGCAAGACTATTGTCAAGGTGCTTGTCCCAAAATCTTAGAGCTGTCTTTTCCTGAGCTACCAAAATGTTTAGGCTTCTGTTTCAGCTGAAGTCCTTAGCTAATATTTGCCTGAAGATAAAGGCATGCAGTTGCTTTGCTGATCTCAGGTTATACAAAATGGTATTTGCTTTCTACATTGTCTTGTTCAATGGAAGTGAAGCACCCATCTTCAACACATCAGCAAACAGCTGCCCCAGAACACTGTAAAATGCCCATGCTGAGCTTGATTATGCTGATACAGCATTAGAGCTAGTCACTCACCACATAATTCACCTTTGAGACACAGTTTTGGAAGTGCAAACTTTTGATGTGCAGTTGTGGCTTGCACTGCACACACGTCCTTCACTGCAATACTGTTGTTTTTCCATTTTTCTCTGAAAGTCGGAAGGTCACTAGCTGCCCAAAACAAGAAAACTTTGCAGAGCCTGTAGCAGTTGAGCATACTCTATAAAAATTATAGTCATTTATCTTTCTCAACAGCGCTAAGGATGTTGCACAAACTTGTAGGAAATTTCCATCCAGGCCACCTTCCGTCTTTATTGTAGCTCTCACAGGACACGAACTGTTGCAAAATGCCCTAGAGCTGCATCACAGCACAGCAGCAGCAGTGTGGCCAATGCAATTGATGCCTCTTCTTGTAACCCCAGCTCCCGTGGCCCTCTTACTAATTGAGGGTCCTAGCTTTGGTGCAGAGAAAGAAATAGATCATACCTGTGATTTGGAAGAAAATACTTAAAATGTGATCTGGTGAAAAAACAGAAAGCCACTCCAAAATTCTCAGTGCCATTTTGTTGGTTGGCTATTTTGTTGTCTCAAGCTAATTTCAAAACAGATGGGGATAAAGGACATGGGCAAGGGAGTAACCAACTCAGTTTCTTATTTTGAACTCTCAGGAATGGCAGTATGCTTTCTAAGGATCTCCACCCCTACTCCACCATCAAAATAAAATACCTGTGAAACTGAAAATGTTAAAAGAAATACACTTTCTGCCCATGAAAGGCCAAATTCTTACTGGTAAAAAGTCCTGCTTGGGGGTTTTTGCTGTCCTGGAAGCAGTTGTGATTGTTTAGTATGACTAAGGTCACACATCTCTATGGCCAATACAGCTGACTGATAGGGAGGTTTTTTCCATTCCATCAAGGACTGATTTATCTCTGAGCTGTTTGTGTTTATTTCTCTGGAAATTTGCTAATGTGTAACCCAGAAAACTGGTACATGCTGCTATTCAAAGAATTTTCATTCTAAAATGTTTCCTTCACTTTAAAGAGATGACCCCTTCATGACTTAGCAAATCCCTGATCTGTTGGACCTATACTTCTCAAATCAACACTCTGCCCTGTTCCAGCAAGGATTTCTCAATATTCCATGCAGGTAGTTTAAATTATTTTGACGGTGAGAAGCGTGGGACAGTATTCTCACAAATCTATGATTTTTAATAGAAGTTGAATCAACTTGCCAAAGTAGCTCTCTTAGACACACAGGCAAGTATGAACCAGCTCTGTTCGACCAGGGGAAAGAAAAGATGGGTTTGTGCAGTACCTGTAATATGAGATATCAGTACAATGCAATTCATATCAGAACAAAGACAGTAACTGCACTCTCTGGATCCACTTCCCCCTACTAATAGGAAAGGCTACTACCACTGCAGAGACAACATTGTTTTTGTGCCTATTCAGAGCTGAGATGGGCACTACGTGTCCATCCCTTGCATTGCATCTTGCCCCAGTGGGCCAAGACCATGCCATTTCTAATAATATGCAGGTAATACAACCCTGAAACTGACATTCACTAGATCCCCCCAAATGAATTAGATATCTGTATTACTGATCTGAAACCCAGGGAAGACATCACAGATTGTCAGCTGCTGACTCTTGGTATATAAATAACAGCATTTTCCCTTGGACTGTGATACCCAGTCCCACACACAGACCTGCCTTCCACCCACTGCCTGTATGTTGTCTTCCTGTCCACTTTTTCTCAGACAGCATAAGTCTCTTCAAGATATCTGGCATCTCTAGAAAGGACAGCTTTGTTTTACCCTTGCTGTCCTGCCTGGTGGGAGAGAGGAAGTGGTGGGAAGTCTGTACTGCAGTAGTACAAGATGTCTATTGTTGCTGTTTCATTGTGCTTTAGAATTTCTGAAGGGCACCCAAAGCAGGATTTCCCTGCCTAATGCATAATCCTGTCAAATTGGGAAGAAAAATAGCTTATTGCACCCTTGTGTTGGAGGGTTTCATGACTTGAGGGAAGAGCTGAACAGGTTCAATGTAAGCCTGAGAAAAAGTACTCACAGAGAACCATGTTCCTCCTTTACTTCTTGCTGAGCAAATTTAATATTAAAGCACTAGACTCATGTGATGGAAAATTGGGTTATATCCTGGGTGTCTGCTAGTCTACTTGAAGTAGTGCAAAGAAATGAGTAATTAATCTCAATTTTGGAGTTTCTTTAAGCCAGTAAAGGTCTCTGCAGAAAACAAGGAGGTGGTGCTGTGCTCCTCACCCTTACCACCCTGTCCCCAGATGTTCACTGGCATCTTATACCAACTCTAGTGCCTATGCACATGTGACCAGATAGATCAGGGACCTGATCTGCCTTAGAAGTTAGAACTCTACTGTCTCACAGAATAATTCTTCAGGGTTACTTTTATGCCATATGTTTTCCTTCGTACCTTACTGTCAACAGAAGTAAGAGAATGAGAATAGGAGCAGAAGGGCAAGACAATCTCTTTAGGAAATAGATTGCTGTATATCAGTCATAACCTACACAAGTGGAAATATTTCAAATTCCTTTATGCTAAGGAACATAAATGACTCCTGACATAGAAAATCCATTTGCTTTCCCTGGGTATTCTATACACAATCCCCTTAAGTGTGAGTTGGCCACTGTGGTTTTGGTTTTAGGTCCCCCTTTTGAGCAATGGACTTGGGTGCTTTTTTGCTATAGTGAGTGTGATCCTAAACCATATATCTGTTTTCTCAAACACACATCATTTTTTCAGCATGTACTTGGAAAAGAAAGTAGCATTGTCATACACCTAAACACAGCACAGTAATGTGGCCCAGCGTTCCAAAGTAGAAGCAAAGTGGAAGATTCTACTGGCTGACAAAGATTATCTTCTGTTTCCTGTTTCAGGGATGAAAAATGAGCAAAAATAAAGGTCATCTGTGTTTATATTAAGTATACAACTGTTCCACTATGTTTCGTAACAAACTTGGATCATTATTTATCCACTTGTCTTTTATATTATTGCTTTGAACTCTCTGCGTTTGCTTATCATGATATTTCTAAAATCTGTAAACAGTCAGGGAGAAGCATTTCTAGTTTTCTAAATAGAGTATTAGGTCATTTTATTATCAGAGAAATATAACGCTTCCCATCTGTTGTTGTTTCACATGTGGAACAGCAGGCAGCCTCCTCCTAACCATTAATTATTTCAAGGAAGTCACTGCAGCAACTTTGCCATATGGGCCCAGTTTCATTTCTGTTCTTTGTGATAGCCTTCCCCATAGCCATCCGTGAATTACGGGTAGTGCTGTACTGAGAAAACACACCCATCCACGCAAATCCCCAGCTAACAACCCACTCTTGATACAATTTGCTGCAAACATTTTGGATTTTGTAATTGGAGCGAAGGTAGAGTTTCATTTTCACTAAGGTTTTTAATTCACCTCTTGGTTCAAAATCAAGTTTACATCTTCCTTGAAACCTCTGGAAAAGGTAAGATTCCCCATCTCCTAACCCTAGGGCATCATTACCTGTTAGATCACTGTACTGCTTCCTGCATCAACATGTCTCTCTGTTTACTCCTATATACCATAAAATGCAGAAGGACGGTAATGAGACCAGAAGGAATAACGGCCAACCAGATCCCAAAATCCTAGTTCCCTTTGTGTTCTTCCATGCTAGAAGGTGAAGGAAATGTTGAGGTAAAAAGATTCAGTAACAAAGTAAACTGAAAGCTACTGTGGTTAGAAGATCCTCTAGACAGGCATTGTATTTCAGCAAGTTGTCCGTGCAGTGCTTAGGAAACTTTATTAGTTCTTGCAAGTGCTACAGTAGTGCAGAAACTGAAGATGCTATATCATACAGATGAATACAACTAAGGAGTTATCCAGTGGCATGGTCGCCTTTTGATTTTATGTGAAAGAACTAATTGCATGTGAACTTACTGCAGCCTGTCACCTTCTCATGTACTACCATTCCCAGTTGCCACCACCTCCCCACTGCAGTACCACCTTATTCAGGTACATCCTGTGCCCTGAGAATTCAACACCACTACCATGCTAGCAACTAACTGTACATCAAACACCAGACTGCTCATCAGGTTATAGTGCTTATGTTTCTGTCTAGCGATGTACATTGAAAACACCTAGCAAAATACAATTATCAGGTTACTCCTAATGAAAGTATATATTAAGACATGGTTTCAGGCCACCACTTGAGTCTCTATGGGCTGTCTTTACTTCTCAGGATATCACTGAGCACAGCATGCTCTGCAATACACTGGGACTAACCTTAGACATGGGGGTTTTCTGGAAGACCTGTGGTCTCTCTTTCCCGGGATGATTAAGTCGGGGTGGGAACTGCCTGTTTTGTTTTGTTTTGATTTGAGGAGAGATTTGCCAGAGATTCTTCCTGGCAAAACTGTGACCTTAATCTATGGAACTGTGATCTTCAAGAAGACCCAAGCTTTTTTTGCATGTTTTCTAAGAAATTTGCCAGCAGAGAGTAGCAGGCATGGGGAAGAGAGACTGAAAAGACCTGATGGGTCAGCAGAAGTTCCCAGACCAGATTATGAAAAAGATTGCAATAGACTATTTGTGTAGCTATTATATAGTGTGGTTCCATGTGGACCAGTTGTACTAGGGTAATTTTTCTTTAAGGACCAGATGGATTGGAATATGAGGAATATTCCTGGCCCATCTAAAAAAATCTGAGAGCTATACCTCAGTGATGCACCTACATCAGGATACAGCTTTGTGTATTTTCATGCAGTAGACATAAGTTTCTTTGTTGTTTTATACAAACAAATCATATGCATGAGAAATGTAACAAATGAGGTACATGAAAACAAGCATGAGAAGAAGTTTAGAAAGCAACACTCACTGGGAAACTATCAAAATCCTCTCATGAAGAAATTAAGAGGACAGAAATGGGAGGACAGGTGGCTTTGGAATTTCTCCACAGTGTGAGAAGTGTCTCCTGGGAAATGGATGCACCATCTTCCACTTTTTGCAAAAGGAACAGTGTGCTCCCAGCATGAATAATGGCAGTGAGAAAGCATGAACTACAAACTCAGGCCTTCCCAACTACAAGCTTGTTTCTCAGACAAATGAGTCTGGGGTAGCTCACTGCTCATGATGCCTGATGTCTCATCTGCCATGGGGGAAATCCAAGCTAGATGCTGGCTTGCTCCATATGGATCCTCCATGCCACTGCTGAGGTACATGCTTTCAGAACCATATCCTAGTCACCGAGAATTTTATGACCAGGGACCTGATCAAAAAGGAATTTTACTGAGAAAACTATTGTCTTTTTGAGGTCTTACTGCAGGTAACTGTTATGTCTCTGTGAGCTGAAATAGTTTTCAATGTGAAGACTACCTGAATTGAAGAAGTATCCTGTATTTTTTTTTAATTTTTGTAATTCCCCATGACCCATAACTGTCTGCATGCACTTGGAGCACTTCTAATATACTAAAAAAACCCACATTAATGTGCAAATTAATTGCAAGTGTAGATTAATTTTTTTGTTTGTTTGTTTCTTGGTGTGCTTGTGATTATGACTTCACATGGATCACAGTGCAGGTGAGATGACTTCTAAGCATGTTGGTACCATTGAACATATTCCATCCTCAATTATAAGCCTCTCATAAGCAATGGCCACATACTTGATATAGCAGCAGGGATGACCGCAAAATGTGTGTTATACTCAAAACAATGCTTTACCTTAAGCTGCTGCTGCAAACACAGTTAATATCTCTCTTGCTTCTTTTTCTCTCCCTAACTCAGATTTGCTTGCCTTTCAACCATGTTAAAAATCCTGGATTCTACCATATTTACATGCCAGGAGTGTAGGTTTTGCTTGTTCCCATACTGACCAAGCATTACATAATTTAATTGCGAAAGTTTAGCCCTGACAACTTTGCTGAATCTCTTAAAGATTTTATTTTCTCTTACTTATTGGTCTGGCAACTGTTTTTGCATGAATCACTACATGTATCTGTGTCCACTTCACAAAGATCAGCTTGCCTCTTCAGTATGTTGCACAAAGAATGGGCAGAGGGATCCACTAATACTACCATGTTTTTCCGCCAGAAGATGCCTGAGTGTAACACTACTCTCTACTTTGACCAGCATTACACATCTCTGTGTCAGCACCAACATTACTTCCAAAGATGAAAACATTGCTAAAAGGCAAGGCAAAGGTTTTCCAGCAATTTTACATTTCTAGTCTTCTAAGGAGACTTTATTAAAAACAAAGTAAGTATATTATTAAAAACTATGTATAAAATATTAGAGCGGCAATAAAGTAAATTAGAGTGAGGATGAGTTAGGCTCTAGGAGGTAAGGAAAGAGACTATAAAAGAGGAGGGAATAGAATGATGGTCACCTCCTTTCTATAAGAAATCAAGTTTAGAACCGAAAATCCATTACCACAAGGACAAAAATACATGTGTGACACGTGAGGAAATGAACTCTTCAGGATGTGCCTTGGGAGTGCTCTAGGACAGAGGCATTTTAGAAAGAGGTGATAATGGCCTTAAAAGGGCAGTGATGAGATTGTGGAACTCCTGTGTGTGGGTCTTGGAAAAAAAAGATATATTTGAAAAACCCAAAAAAAACAAAAGCTACTGGAAAATACGAGCACTAGGCTAATTGTAGATGCTTGGAAAAGGGAAAGATATTTCCTTTTGTTCCTTATTTTTAAATAGAAGCTTCTGTAATCTGGCTTCTGTTCAAGACATAAGGGAAAATAGGTCTTGATTTCTGTCTCTGTTGTGTGCACTCTTCACACAAACCTAAAATAAAGGAAATCATGGAAGGGTAGAACCAAAATATTCAACCATACTGCTTATCAACCATTAGGAACTGGCCTTTATATCACAGAAGGGTCCATACTGCTATTTCCATTTTTACCCACCCATGAAATAAGAGCTTAGGAAATACTTGTGTATCTAACAGACAGAGATATGAGAGAGTAAACTGAAGTTACAACTTCTGATTACAATAATCAAAACTATATAAGTGATGGGGAAACTGTAAAAAGATAGCTCTAGAGCCCATTACCAGCTCCAGTGGACTCATGGTAGACAAGTCTTTTTCTGATGACATGTATGCAATGTTTGGTGTCACCTTAATTGAGATTATGACATTTGTTTTACTGAAAGTATGGACAGATCTCTATCAGACTATGTACCTGACCAGATTCCCTATGAAATCCATGCTTATTACTTTGGTTACAGTCATCATCTGGCAGTAGCAACACTCTGAACATGGTGCTGAATGGTAGATTTTTAGAGACAATTCTTTATCCAAATCAACATCAGGAATAATTTGTTTGTTCCATGTTCTGTTCCAAGGACTCACTGAAAAACCTTGACAGCTATGACCTTGCTGTGAAGTATCTCCAGACTGTTGGTGACTAGGGTCTACAGCAAGGCCCATTTTATCCCAAGGCTCCTGGAAAACAAGATAGAGTGTTTAAATTAAAATTAGAAACTTGTGTACTTCTTCTCTGCGGTTAGGGGTGTTTTTGCAGCACTCAATGATTTCCCATTATCTTTGCTGCAGGATTGTCCTGCTGTTGATACCAGTGCCAGTTTTGTCTAAAGCCTTGATCTGCTTATCCATTGTCCTTGCTATTTGGTTAATCTTAAGGATACTCTAAGCCGACTTTTGTTTTATACTCCAATCTGTTTTTTCTACTTAGTGCTGGAAAGCATGGTTTGTAAAGTCAGAGATCTGAAATCCTCTTCAAGGAGGCAAGCAGAATCTTGCCCAAACAGTATTATTTGTTTAGTGTGGCATCTTTCCATGATCTCCAGGGTCTCAGCCCATTATGTCCTCTAACATTGCATCTTGATGTGAGCTGGTCTGATGCTTAATGGACTTCAACTTAGTTCCAGAAGCACACAGTAAACAGCAACAGGGAGAAGGCTCTAGAAAGTACCACAGTCCTGTTGTTGAAATCTGCTGCCCACCATCTTACGTGCTTTAACTGTCCAGAAGTAGCTATCACCCACAAAGCTCTTTCACTATGTCTTGTCTCTCTTTAGCTGCTCTTGAGAGACTTAGTAAAAACACTGCAAAATACTGAAAAATCCAGGAGAAATATACAACACTCAGTCTTGAGCTGATTTTTTGATTCAGATTTGAAATCTTCAGTTTAGTCAGCAAAAGATCTGAGTTGATCTGCAAGCTGTATCCTTTTCTCTCCCTTCCTTGATTTAAGCCAACAATTAATCATGGCACAAGAGGTAAATGAGTGGGGGATTTCAGTGTAAACTGTGCTGGTGGATTGGTAAACATTTCTGGTATCGTTGCAAATAACCAACACAAGTGTAAGGAATGGAAGTTTAGCTTTAAGCCTGTATGTTTACCATTATGACTTTAAACTGTTTATAAGAAGAAGAGTATTTTAAATGTTCCTGAGGAGATGGGCAAACCACATGGCTACTAAGGGTTTAACTGAGATAAAGTGTTTGCCTTAAAATTTAGAGAAACGTGGTCACTTTGCAGGCGTGGTTTGTCATTCAAAACATTGCTGTTGACATTGTGTTGTGACACCAGCCTAAAACGTTTATGGTAACTCCAGAAATGAGTTGTATTAGAAACTGGAAGACAACATCTGGATTCTTCCTTATTACTGTGTCCTCAAACATAGCTTAATTCAGAGTTTTCCTTGTAAAACAACAGCGCAATCCCACCAGTTCTCCTCCCCCTGACACACTGTTGTTATTAGAGTCATTAAGATGTGGGTTTAAATGTCTGTCAATAAAGCCCTAGGTCCTGGATGTGTAGCACTAGGTGAAGGTGTCAGTTTTCATGGTGACCAGTAAAACATTGACTGGGTTTTTCCACTAGCTAAGCCACTGGTTGAAAGCTTGGGAAAGCTGGGTGCTGTTCTCCTGGAGGTTATGAACTGAACATCCCAGCTCCCACATGTCTGCCAGGAGATGTGATCTGGCAGCTGCCCTCTGTGTTGGGGAGCCTGGAGTCCATGGCTCAAATTCTTCCACCCTTTACCACCATCAAGAGGTTCTCCAAGAGACTAGCAATGTGTTCCAATTTGAGCTTATTTTCCTATCCTGTTTTACCTAGCAGACAAACTAGAAATTAAGAGGAAGAGAGTATAGCTCTCTAAGCAGATCATACAGTGCTGATATGGGACAGCAAAGACCTTGGTTCCAGTCAGTGTTCCAAGGTATTTTTAAACATCCTGTAAGGTTTGGCGCCCTGACTTAGGATTTGTAAACATTTGGCGTTGGCAAGTAAGAAACCAAGCTATTGCTGCCAAAACAGGTGGGGAAAGATGTCAGAAGGACAAAGTCCCTTACATTGGTGAAAGGGCTCTTCCCAGCTCTGGCCAAACTCCACTCACTCAGTAGATGTTCACAGCAGCCTGGTGTTACCTGAGGAGGAGTTTTGATCTTGGGATCATGCAGAGGAAAAGGATACATATCTAGCTTGCAATACCTGTGACCATGACAGTCTGAAGTTAAAAACAATTAAAAAGCATTTAGATACTTTTAAAAACTGAGTGCTTCAAGACTGAGTTTCAGACTGACGTCAGTGTTCATTAACAAGACATACACAAGAATAGATGTAAACAATATTGCTGTCCTCACCTGAGAGCTCTCTCTTTCCTTTATTAACATACTTATCTGATTGCTTTTTTGTTACGGAGGTACCAAGCAGGCTGTCTGACCATGGTGAACTCTTTAGAGCACTGAGCTGCCAAAAAATGACATATCTCCTTGAGGAATCTTTAACTTAAATAGAAAAGAACAAATATGGATGAGAGGGGAAGCAGCCTTATCCCATGTCATTGGTTTTGCGTTTTAACCTTGGTTTTGCCATGCAGTGGGATCTGATGCCTTTTTCTGCATGTGCAATTCAAAAGAGGCCATGTAATTCTGTGTGACTTTCCATTTGCAGGTGGGTGTAGCCTCTTTTCATGCTGCCCTGAAGTCAGTCCTTACCAGTCAGTCTTTTGCTGTGCTCTCACTGTATTCGTAAAGTTTGTCAGCGCAGGTCTTTCTGGATTGCATTACTGAAGAGTCTGTAGCCTTCATTGGGTTTGTCCTTCCTTTGTTTCTGTGCCTCATACCCATCTCAGAGAGCTATTTCTCAAACTTCTGACCAGCACCCAACACATTAAACTTCCTCAGTATTACAAGCACTGTTATTACTGAAGCAATATGTAGAAATACGAATCTGCTGGAGCAATACATATCTGCTCCATGCCATGGAGCAGCTCCTGTGGAATGAGGAAAGCATTGGTGAGCTGCACTGGGAAGATACCCTTAATGTAAAGGATTTGACATAACCTCTGCCAGGTTCCTGGAGAAATTCTCAGATTTAGAGAGCCTGCCAAATGAGGGTATTCTGGGTAACCCAGAGCTTGCTGCATGGAGAGTATCTTGGATGGAAAATATGGTTTAGTCCTATTCTGTGGATTCTCTTCTAGTCTTTCTAAATGATTTTGGTATCGAAGTAACTACAAAACCATGCTACTAGGGCCAGTATTTGGATTGAGCAGTCAGATTTTACTTTTCGACTTTCTGTCTCCAAACCAGATAAGGAGCGGTAGCAGTAATAGAATCACAGAGTCATAAAATCATGGAATTTTAGGGGTTGGAAAGGATGTTATAGGTCATTTAGTCCAAGTCTCCACTGCCACGGGCAAGGAAACCTCCCCAGTAGACAGGGATGCTCCAGGCCTCATCCAGCCTGGCTTTGAACACCACCAGGCTTGGGCCAGACATCACTTCCCTGGGCAACCTGCTACAAAGTCTCACCACTCTTAGAGTAGAAAACTTTTTTCTAATATCTAACTTAAACCTCCACTCTTTCAATTTGAATCCATTACCCATTGACCTCCTAACACAGTGCCCCTCTCCACCTCCCCTGTAGGCCCCTTCAGATAT
>NW_008654337.1:0-732 GCF_000695815.1 Acanthisitta chloris | reverse complement strand
TGAGACAGGGGAGATTCACAGAAGATACAAAAAAAAAATTTCCCTGTTAGGCTGGTCAGGCATTGGAATAGGTTTCGAGGTGGTGGAAGTGTTTAAGAGGCTTCTGGACCTGGTGCTGGAAGATAGGGTTTAGGGGTTACAGCAGTGACAGGTTACCAGTTGGACTGGATGATCTTAAAGGTCTTTTCCAATCCTGATGATTATGATTCTCAGTGCAAGGAAACCAAATTGCTTTTACAGAAGTATGAGATTCTGCAAAGCAGGATCAGATCCTTCAAAGCAAGAGGCAATTTTGAAAATGCAAGACTTTGAGACCTGCACCCCTTCCACCTCGTTCCATCCCCACTCAGTGTACCAAAATGGGTTGATGAGTGTCAAACCCAGGGAGGCTCCTGTCAGCTAGACCAGGGCCAGGGCCAGAAAGCATGAGGGACAGGACCAGGATGGAGGGCCAAACCCTCCATTGATAAGGACCACAGATTTTCAGGTCTGACTGAGCTGGCATAGGTGGGAGGAGGAGTGCACAGAGCCCACTCTGTGAGGTTGGGTACCAGAAGAGACAGGGACCTGAGTTGCTGCAGGTGATTTTTTAACAGTTGGCTCAGGAAACCACTATGATTTTAACAGCCAATTCTACAAAGCAGGCCTGAAGTGCCCAAGTCCTTAACAGCATCTGAGCTGTCCCTGAAGCCTCCCCTGACCCTACTCTGCATTTAAAATGAATTCCAGGGA
>NW_008654336.1:0-9206 GCF_000695815.1 Acanthisitta chloris | reverse complement strand
TTTTGTTGAAGTTCATGAGGTTTGCACCTTACAAATATGGCACATCCCTTCTCTCCAGCATGTCAACTGCCCCACACAGATTGGTGTCATCAGTGAACTTGCTGAGGTTGCACTCAATCCACTGTCCATGTCACTGACAAAGATGTTGAACAGTGTTGGCCCCAGCGCTGACCCCTGAGGGACACCACTCATCACTGGCCTTCACATGGACAATGAGCTGCTGATAACTCTGTGTTTGTGACCGTCCAGCCAGTTCTTTATCCACTGAGTGGTCCACGCATCAAATCCATGTCTCTCCAATTTAGAGACAAGGATGTCACATGGGACAGTGTCAAGTCCAGGTAGATGATATCAGTTGCTCTGCCCCCATCCACCAATTCAGTGGCCCCATCACAGAAGGCCACCAAATTCCTCAGGCATGACTTGCCCCTGGTAAAGCCATGTTGGTTATTACCAATCACCTCTTTGCTTTTCATGTGCCTAAGCATAGCTTCCAGGACAATCTGCTCCATGGTCTTGCCAGGTACAGAGGTGAGACTGACTAGTCTGTCATTTCCTGGTTCTTCCATTTTCCCTTTTTAAAAATAGGGTTTATATTTCCCTTTTCCCGGTCATCAGGAACATCGTCTGGCTGCCAGGATTTCTCAGAAATTATAGGTAGTGGCTTAACAACTACATTTGCCATTTTCCTCAGGACCTGAGGTTGAATCTCATCAGGACCCATGGACTTATGCACATTCAGGTTCCTTAGATGGTCTTGAACCTGATCCTCCTCTACAGTGGGCTCAGGGGGTTTGTTCTTCCGGTCTCCATCTTTGCTTGTCTTTGCCTGGTCAGTGTGGCTAGAGAAGTTAAGAGTTGAGGACTGAGGAAAAGAATTCATGAAGAACCTCAACCTTTTCTTTATCTAGGGTAGGCAGTTCTCCTGTTTCCTTCCAGAGGGGGGCTCACATTATCCCTAGCCTTCCTTTCACATGTAGCATACCTGTAGAAGCCTTCCTTGTTATCCTTAATGTCCCTGGCTAGCCTCAATTCCAGCTGTGCCTTAGCTTCCTTGACCATGTCTCTAGCTTCTCTTACGACTCTGTATTTCTCCCAGGCCATTTGTCCTCCCTTCCACCTCTTAAAGGCCTCTTTTGTTTTCCCCCTGGGTTTCCTCAGTGCTTCCTTACTCATCCACACAGGCTTTCTGGCATTTTTGCCTGATTTCCTCCGTGTTAAAGTTTTTAGAAGATTTCCTCCATGAAATAGTTTTTAGAAGCTTGTGGAAGACACAATTTCAGGTTTTCTGCTGCATTTCCCTCCAGAAATTCAACTTTTATCAGACGTGGTTTGTGTTTAATGCATCTATTTGTAGCATATAGATGAATCCTCTCAAAATTGACATGCTGTCAACTAATGAAATGGATATGGCAAGGGACCATCAACAAATGTGAAGTGGCAATAAATCTGCTACTTCGTGCATGCTTTGCATAAGTTGATGATAAGTGTTCTTTGTTATCATCAACTGTATATGTTTACAGGCTGGCTTTTCAGGCTCCTTCTTTTCTAAAAGAATTTTCAAGTCTTACATGGTATTAAAAATCTGACAAAATAATTTTTTGCAGAGCTCAGGGCCACCTATGAATCTGAAAGGAAGTCGCTTGAAGATTCCTTTAAAGAGAAGCAGGAATTGCTGGAGGTTTGTTAAGGGCTGGGGTCATTGCAACAGTCTAAAACTAAAAAGGCAGTTTGGAGATGTGCACTGAATTCTTGGCCTAACTATACCATATGTTTTCGTTTCAGAAAAAAGTCAGTGAACTAAAAAGTGCAAATGAGTCTCTGAGTGAGAAGCTGAAATTAGAAGAACAAAAGCAAATAGCCAAAGAAAAAGCTGATCCTGTAAGTCTTTATCTTCAGAAGTAATGTGGATGAGGAGATCTTGCCTGGATTTATTTTGTTGCATAATATGAAGGGTTTGCAATGAAGCCTGGTAGCATTCCCACACTTAGTAATATTTTATGTAAATGGCTTGCCTGTCAGAAGTTCTTCACAATGCAATACAATACTGTGTATTAACTTTACCTTTATAAATCTATAAAGCTGTTGAGTATCTAAGTCAGGGGTGTAAATAATGACCTGAGTTAAATTGAAGACCTATGTGTATGCAAAGTTGTATCATAGCTTTTTTTCTGGACAGCTAATAACTGTTCTAATGGTGCTGTGGTCAGCATGGGCTTATATCACTGCTACAAAACTCACTTCTTGTACTTGAGTCTTTAATGCATTTATTCAAACATTAATTCATGCTTGTTGCTGATTTATCCTTCAGATAAACTTTTATTCTGTCCTGCATTTCCTTCCAAGGCTGCTGTTATTTCTGATGCTCCTGGGATAGAAATGTGTTCTGAGAGAGGTTTTTCATGGACTGGAAGGGTTAGACACAAAGATGTTTATCTTTCTGGTTACCTGGGAATAACCAGAATACCACTATTATTGCTTATTCCACAAAGAGAATTTCCACACTTAAAAACTTACTTAGGATGCCTCTAGTGGAAGTTGCCCCAGTTTTCACTGGAATTTAATTTTCTCTTACTGCTTATTCTAGTGGCAGGACAGAGCTGCCACAAGAATCTGCAACCACAATATGTTGCTGTGGTAGTGAGAGTTTGAACTGCATTCCATAGGCATGCTCAGATGTTGTTTAAATTAAAGAAGCAATAGTCAAGTGCCTTGACACAGCTGCAGATGTACTTTGCATCCTGACAGCATAAGATGCATCCTAAGCTTGAGGCTTCTCTATGGAAAAATACTGATTTGATTCAACATATTCATTTGAACTAAACTCAAATTCTGTCAGAATTCCCTATAGCCCTTTGAAGACAGAGACATATTTCCAAATCTCCAGTATCATTTAGATGGTGTCACCTGACATTCCCAGTTCTTTTGCTAAAAACTTTTGTAGGCCTTTCAGTCTTTTCAGTTGGCTGTGTGTTCTGCTATGAGTAGCTAATGTGGGGGCTCAGATTGAACTTTGAAAAGACATTTTATGACCACTGGACCAGAGGAGAGAAATAAAATAAGTTTAATATTGAACATACTGTAAGCTGCAGTTAAAGGTCTCAGAGTAATTTTTTTCACTAGCTCCTAGACTCCATGTAAAGTCACACAAAGGAGGAACAAATTGTCTTCTACCTTCACTGAAGCAGCACAGCACACTCCACCCCCACACAGACTTGTGTTCAAAAGAGGATGTTAAAAAAGAATCACTAATGCAATAGTCCTTAAAAACAGGCAGGAGAATGAACTGCATAGGTGATGGAGCCCCTGTTAGCTGTGACTGCACCCCACAGAACTGCAGGAGTTGTCTTCCAGTCTGAGGTATCTGGTTTGGCAGTGAAGCTGTTACTCAGTGCAGTGCACCTGTATTCTTACCCAAATATATGGTAAAAGAAGGTTTGTTTGATTTTGAAGATAAACTTAGTTACACAACACACTTAATCACTGATTTGATTTCTGGTTTGTGTTTCATTTGTCCTACCTGGAAGTGGACTAAGATTTGCTTTATTTTCCATATTTTTGTCTGTGATTTGTTTTTGAAATGCAGAGAATGTATTTTACTCTGCAGTGTTTGAATGGTTCCTTACTCTGAAAAATAGGTACTTGAGGGAACCCTGCTCTGCTCTTCCATCTCCCAGAAAGCAGAAAAAATTAAAAAGAAAGTCCTAACTTCTTGTATTGTTGATAAGTCATAGGTGTAGAGCAGTTGAAGATTTGTATGTGCAATTGCATTGCTAGGCTTTGGGAGAATGTAAAACTGAAAATTTTGAATTTCTGCTTATAAACCAGCTAACTTCAGACTCAAACCAGGGAAGATCAGCTACAGTCAAGGTCAGAGCTTTAAACTTCTACTGCTTGTTTGAACTATTCCAGTGTCTGAAAACTCTTCAAATGTTTACTCTAATTATCTCTTGGGATGGGTTATGAGTAATGTGAAGTAAATTTCAGAACTCCTAGCCTTAAAAGGGAACCTTTGGGCACTCCTCTGGAACAAGTTTTGCTGTGACAGTGTTAGCGCCTTCCTTTGACTCACAAGGGCTTTTCATGTCTGTGCATTAAGTGTTTTCTGAACAACTTCTAAGGAAACCTGCAACTGTCCACCTACACCGAAGGGCAAACAAAATCAGGAGAGAAAATGGTATCAGATCAGAATGGTATCACCATTCAGGGTACTAAGCAAACTCTCTGGAAATCTTTCAGAAAAACCCACGGATTACGTACCTGGAACAGGAGCTGGAAAGTTTGAAAGCCGTGCTGGAGATAAAGAATGAGAAACTCCATCAGCAGGACATAAAGCTAATGAAGGTGGAAAGACTGGTGAGTGTTCCTTGGGGTTGTGTCTCCTAGTTGTGTTCTATGAACTTGCGCTGGTCAGACTTACATGCAAGAATTTCTTTTTTGTTTGAAAGGAAACATGAAATCATGATGGGACAGCATTGGGTGTAATGTAGAGAGGGGGAAAGGATTACCCGGTGCTGTAAATGACCTTTTAACCTCTTACAACAACTGCTGGTTTGCATACACTAATGCTAAGTTAGTACAGGATTATCTGTGAGCCTCTTCCACATCCCCTTTTTTCCTCCCTTTTTTCTCCCTCAGCCTCCAAACTAAAAAATCCTTACCTCATTTGCTTGAGTGGTACGGAAAATAGATGGCACTGTCAGGAAAACATTAACAGGGAAGTTACCCTAATTTAACAAGAAGGGATCAAGTATGAAATGGAATAAATGTTTGTTAGCTTAGCTCAATCACTTTATCTATTATCTTTAAGCTACTTGTTTAGCTGTGTGGATTTGCTCCTGACCTGTGCATAATTCCATGTGAAAAGGCAATTTTGGGGCCAGGAGCAGTAGTAGCTTAGCATGCTTTTGTTTGTGGCAGGATTGGGTCCTTCTCCTGGGTGGGGCCTCTGAACACTGTTGTAATACTTGCTTAAGCATGATTTTAGTGAGGAAGTATAGAAAGAGGTTTGCATGTAAAGCAATACATTCTTGTTGGTTGTTCAGTATTGTACAGCAGCATGTGTTACTCAGGGCTGCAATTACTAATAAATCACTAGTAAACCTTCACCTTTTCTGACAGATGTTTGCCACAGTGTAGAAGCACTTGGACCACCCAACCATTTAGTCAGTTTTTTCCTTATTTTTTTTATAACATCCTCCAGCAATGAAGTGGAATCAGGAGAGCAACAGGGAAAGCCACTTACACAGAGGAGCTCTTGAATTTGTCATGTTACTCTATTATTTCTAGACAGTCTTGTCTGCAACAGTTTCTAAAACTGCTGCCCATCACTGGCAGAAATTAGTAGAATGTGCTGGTTAACTAATAGATCCCTTATCCAGTCCTCCTTTGTTGGCATCTAATCAGCACAAGTGGCAAAGTGCCAGTGCTGTGCAAGGCTAAGGTAAGGTGGATCTATTTTACTATTGGAGAACATTAAGCCATGGTAGCAGGTCAGTCTGACATTGCTTCAGATTTTTATATCCACTGTAACAAGGTCTGGAAAATCAATGGTGAACATCTGTGATAGATCTTGATGAGTGCATGCGTGAGTTTTATTTTAAACTGTGATCTTCTTTCTAAGGTGGAGAACTCCACAATCTTAATGGAGAAATTAAATAAGGTTCAGCAAGAAAATGAGGAATTAAAAGCTCGGATGGACAAGCACGTGCAGCTTTCAAGGTGAAAAATACTTTTGGACTTTTAGGTGTTCTTATAAAGCAGGGGGAAGGGGTTCCTGTGACAAGAAAGAAAATCTTGTATGAATATCAGTGAAAGTGATTTTGTTGTACTCTTGTATAAGAACATATACCTTTCTGCCCTACTCAAATCTCTGCAAATGCACATTCCTTTGTCGAAAAACAAGCAGGAACAGATTGTAAGAGGGTAAAGGCTCAGTATGTTCTTCAAAACATTATTTCAGAGAACACAAAGCAACTCAGAAATATCATCATACAAAGTTTGTCACTTTTAAGTATTACTGGCATGTGAGCTACACCTGGGTTTACTTTCAACCACTTCAGTGAGGGGTTTATCCCCAGTTTAAATCTGTGTGCAATGGCAATCATTTAGCAATAATAGTAATATTTAGTATGATTAAAATGGGTCTGAGGTTCTTGCAACTTCAGCTTTTGCTTAAATGAATAGTCAGGCTCTTCCAGTTTGAAGGAAACTGCAACTTCTGTATAGAGCTGAGCCTGCAACAAGACCCAAAGGTTCCAGCACAGCCATTTAAAAGCATCTATCATTGGCAGTAGGACAAGTCTCACTTTTCAGGTGCTTTTTCTGGCCTTTAGGGATGTTTTACTGGGACTTTCTCCTGCTTTCTGTAAGCTACCAGTTTAGATCCAGCAAGGATGTGAACATGCTAAATCCTTCTTTAAGGATGGAACTTAGTTGTGAGCCAATTCTGAAATTTCAAACCTTTCTTTAACAATTAAGCTCAATACTGTAGCTTCTAACTTGGATTATGTGTTCTGTTGTAAATCTTCTGTTTGCAGGCAACTTTCTACGGAGCAAGCTGTTTTACAGGAGTCACTAGAGAAAGAGTCAAAAGTGAACAAGCGCCTGTCAATGGAAAATGAAGAACTTCTGTGGAAGTTGCACAATGGTGACCTACGCAGCCCAAGGAAAGCGCCTCCCAGCTCTTTATCTCTGCCTCTTGAGTCCCGTCGAAATTCTGGTAACTTCTCTAGTCCCACAGTGTCGCCAAGATGACATCTCTTAAGAAAAAAAGGAGATTGCATTTCATTTTTGATCTGCAAAACCAATCCTAACTGTCATTACAGGAGCAAGACTGTATTACCGGATTAAGACAACTGAACTGGAAACTATTTGGTGCGAAAACAACGTTAAGGGACTGTGAATACCAGACTAAGACATTCGCTTCTCCCAAAAAGACTTGTTTATGACCTCTATGAACATTGTTGCACAAAGCACTTACAGAGCAAGGAAAGACTTGTTCATTGCCTTTTCACCTAACTGTAAGAAGAAGCTCAGGGGCTTAGAGATAAGATCACAGCCTTTATATTATGTTCTTATCACTGACACTTTTGTAAGGCTGTGTGTGTGCATGTGCTGTGGATGGAATGGATGTAACACATTTATGTTTAATGTTGCCTTCTTTGCTGTGTATGTCATCAAGGATTAAAGCTGAAGATTAAACACTGACATGTACTTCCTTGATAGCATTGTCAGTATGCATGTTTTCAGCAGAGTACCCTCACCTGAGAATGAGGGGAAACTGCCACTAGCAGGTTAGTTTCCTTCATCTTTCTGGTTTCAGTTTGGTTAAAAAAAATGGCATTAAAAGCGTTGTCAACTGACCCATTAGTGTCTTGGCCAACCTGAGTATGCAGCTCTAAATTAATTTTAGAAACAAACTGAATTACAGCCATATTTTGCATGGGTTCTTGTTTTTGTGTCCATGCACAACTCTGCCTTTAGGAGGAGACTTTTTTTTTTTTTTCAGGATACAGTGGATTTTGGCTTTCAAGTCAGCAGGGTCAGAAGTTACTAGTTGAGTTGCAGGTTTAGAAGCCTAGACGTGCTGAAAAAGAATAGCTAATTTCCCCAGAACAGCATGCCCATTCCTGAGGATAGATGTAAATTTGAAAACCAAAGAGAAGAACGCAATAATTGTCACTAGGTGCATTCTTAACTCAGTTCTCAAGAATCTTATGTAATTTTTGAATTCCTATGTAGCTGGTGGCACACTGCCTTTTTAAGCATTAGTATTAATTAAGCAAAGTATTAACATTCCTCAGAATTGGCTAAATTCACCTGAGGAAGAGGGAAAAGGTGGTATTTTACCTTGCTAATTCTGCCATACCTTCCCTCCTAGACTGCAGAATATTGGTGCTTTACCAGTTCATTTGGTGAAAGATCCTGTACAAGACATTCTGCAGGGTGGGAGAAGAATTATCCTGGGTGCTGGAACTGGAGGATGAGGGTGTCAGCATTTCTGGGAATGTCACACGCTGAGCTTCAGCTTCAACAAGGTTAATCATGTAGTCTTGCTCCATCCTTGATCAGACCTGTTTAAGATGTCTACTTTGTACCTACTATACACAGGTTCAACTTCAAATTAATATTACAAAACACTATTGATGCTTACAGTAGATTGAGTTGTACCTTAGGGCCAGGACTACTGCTACACTACTGGTTAGCTAATGCTGTTAGCTGCCCATACAATTTGCCATAACAGTGACCAGTATCTGCTGAGTTTCCCTGTGTTTTTCAGTAGCCTGGGGACAGGAATCAAGGGCATGGAAAGCATTTAGGGAACTCAACCAGAGAATGACTTCAAACCATTTTACTTAAGACTTGCAAAATCTTGGCTAGTAATGAGGAACACAGACATAGAAACAAAACTGTTAACAGTGCTTATACAGTAAGTAAATTTGTAATAAACTTGTGATTGACTGTTTCATCATTAAATTGACTGAATCTTTCATAATGTACAAGCTAAGGGTCCCATTCTGTGGAACACTACGGTTTCTTTTAATCTTTTTTAGGGCACTGGCCATGCCACTTATTAGTGGTGTCAGTACTTAAAATGTTTTCTAGACGGTTCAAATTTAACTATGAAAATCCTATGTTGGCTACAACTTGGCATAAAATATGTCTTGGAACATTCTTATTTTCTATGAAGAGATGTGATCACATGTATTTGAGCTGAATGCTTTAAAATAAATTTTTTGTACATATTGAAGGATTTTTCTTGTGCTTGTATTAGTTGAATGATCTTTTATCTAAGCAGGAACATTCTTCCAGCTGCTAAAAACTCTTAGTACCTGCTCAGCACAGCAGAACAGCAATGGTGAAGCTTAACAAATTATCAATGTTCAGTTAACCCTTAGAAAATTTTACCCTTGCTACTCTAATGTAGATAGAAGTTACATAGAGCTTGCTTGTGATTATTAGCAACTCAGTTTGAGTTGGCCATTAAAAAAGAGAAAAATAATGCAGATAACCTTACGGAATGAAGCAATAAAATACTTGAGTACACTTAGCTTAACATTGGGACCCAATGTGCATGTGCCTGGTAAAGGCATCCTAAAGGACTCGTTAAAATGTTCCCCTTATTCAGGAAATTTTGTGTTTGATAAAAGCTGCAGGTAGAGTTTAGCCGGTTGTTCGGGTTTGGTAGGAGCTCCTCTGTTGCT